>NC_136506.1:31196666-31204166 GCF_053919585.1 Euprymna scolopes
CCATCTGAGACAGAAATTTTATTACACTTGAACGTATTAACAGCAACAACTGTTTTTTGACGTAAATATCTTTTGAAAAAAAAAAAAAAAAAAATTTTAAGAACCACAAGTTTATTTGGATATATCATAGTAGAATCCAAAGCAATCTTCAGAAGAGGCAGTGAAGTGGATGACAATGTTGGCTGACAACCTGGGTGTGGCAGGTTCGAATCCAGTCACTTTCATAGTACCACTTTTATTTATGCTATGAATAACATTAAAATTTATTGTGAGGATCATTGTCATTGTTATTGCAAATAGAAACATTTCAAAATCATATAACGAGGTTCATGACTGACAGCACTCACAAATCACATTCCAATTAAAGAATTTCATTAAAAAACAACTGTAACACCAGTCATTCCAGTAAGCGAGAGCAAGATACTAAAACTCTTTGGATATATTAAAAAGTTTATTTATTTATTTGTAGACTGTTATCCTCATCTTGATAGTTGTTGTTTCATGACGTTTCGGCCAACTATTCCTGTGACCTTTGTCAAGTGATTAACCACGACAGAATAGGAATACTGAGTCTCTTAACTGTATCCTCAGTAATTACTGCCTTCCATGGTTGTTGTCATCTCACCACATTTTGGCCAACTAATTCTCTGGCCGGCTTTTAGTAGGATTGAAACCGCTATCTTCAGACAATGCTCACATGGGACCAAAACGTGGTGAGACAACAACTATGGAAGGCAGTAATTATGGAGGATAAAGTCAAAAGACTCAGCATTCCGATACCGTTGCGGTTAACCACCTGACAAAGGCCAGAGGAATAGTTGGCCAAAACATTGTGAAACAACAACTATGAAGATAACTGTCTTCCGTTTTCCCACTTTTCAGCTGACTACAATCTGATTGTCTTCAAGTCCAACGTAAACAAGTTCTTGATGAGCCGTTCCACTTAAGTTAACAAATTTACCGAATTTCCATCACTAACGATTACTATATTGTCCAATTGACTACTGTACACTCTTAACCCTTATCCTCGAATGGTCTCTGGGCCTTGATAAGTGGTGATGCCCATGTAAAAAAAAAACAAAAAAAAACAGTCCGCAAATAAATAAATAAATAAATAAATATACAAATTACTCATCTCAAAAGATCCCAATACTAAAAATATATTAAAAAGGTTTAAAACTAGATTATCTAAATTATATTTAGAAGGGATGAAAGAAGGAAAACGTAAGTAAGAAAGACCATGCAAATGCTGTCATAACAACCTAGCTCTACAAACACTTTCATTTATGTTATGAGTAATATAGGGTGCGGCAGAAATATCTTCCGCATTTTTGATATGCGATCTTCCCAGTCACACTCGTGCAGTTTCTGAGCAATCATTAATTTTTATGGATGGAACTGCATATCAGTGTATAGAATTCTTCTGACTGTTCGATCAGACAATCCCAAGGCCAAAGCATTTTTGCGACATGAACATGTAGGAGATTGAATAACAGGAAGTCTTACAGCTTGAATACTGTCTGGCGTTTGATCACTTTGAGACCATTCTTTTAAGTGCCAAACCTGTAGCTCTGAAATTTGCAACCCACAGCTGGATTGATTTTCCATCTGGAATGGCATCATGCCGTCTTAACTTGTAATGAATTTGGAAAGCTCTTTGTGTTGCAGTTACAGATTCACAATTCATCAAAAACATTTCTACAGTAAAAGCACGATGCGCACCAGTTCAAACCACATTGCTTGATGAGGGTACCTGAAAAAAAAATGGCAAGTTATTAGTTAAATGAAAACATCATTGATACTTGCATAAGTTCATTAGCAACATATAGTTGAAAGTTTAAAATGAGGGAGGTATTTCTGCTGCACCCTGTATAATGACATGATAGATAGGCATTAAAAATAAAATATATAATTTAGTGATGGGACGATTCCAATATTTTCCCCGATTCCGATACAATTACCAATTCTGTACTAAATTCCCGATTCCAATACAATTACAGATTCCGATTCTTTATGAATCTCTATATATTTAACTATAAAGTTGTATTTTTCTCTGGTTACTGTAAAAACACAAATATTTTCTTTAACATAAAAATATACTTGTGGGTGACGATCTATCGATTTTAACTTCATTGGTGATTTAAAATTAATAAATATTTATTATTTTATCATTATTACCAGCAATGGAAGATTTAGCTTTAAACAAAATCGAATAAAAAAAAGATAATTAAAAGAATCGTTTTGGCATTGGAAAATCGGTACAAATTTTTCCGATTCCAATACCCTCAAATATTCTGATTTTGCGATTCCGATTAATCGTCCCAATGCTAATATAATTATAAAACTTATTGTGTAAATTATTTTCATTGCTGTTGAAAATAGAAACATTACAAAATCAGATACTGAGATTGATGACCAATAGCAGCATAACATTAAAATTAAAAAACACTTTATCAGATAACAACATCAACATCAGTCAACTAAACAAGAGAAAATGTACTACAACTCTTTGGACATATCAAAAGGTCTGAAACTATCTAAGATATGCCTAGAAGGTATGACAGAAAGAAATTGAAAATAAGAAAGGCCATGCAAATGCTGGCATGACAACATCTACATACATGCGGTCACAGTTAAGTTTAAATCAACTTAATTTTATAAAAAAAAAAACAAAAAAAAACGGAATCATTAGGAAGTTCTAATGTCAGTGCACAGTACAATGCGACACGACTGTGTAAATATTACCACTGGACGATCTGTAAAAAGTTGAATGTCAAATGCATCCACAAGTCTTGGGAACATGTTTACCAGAAAGAACAGTTGGAAATAAGTCATACACCAGCCACTATTCTTCTGCACTTCCTACAGTTAAATCGTTAGAAAACAGAGCTATTAAACCTGACATGGTGGTGTGGGATAAGAAGGAAAAAGAAGCAACCATAGTAGAAATTAGTGTCACCAATGATGCTGGATTAAATAAAGTTGAAAGGGAAAAAATAACAAAATACCAAAATCTTATGGACAACATAAAAAAAAACTGGAATCTAAGGAAGATTTCCATCATTCCAGTAATTGCATTGGCTCATGAAAAAAATTGTCAAAAACTACCTTACAAATATACATGGTGAACCAAGTGCAAAAGAAATTCAAATAATTGCACTTAAAGGGATGGTTAGAATCTTAAAATAATCTCTCGGTTGGGATGTATGAGATAGCAAGTGAATGTTTGGTATCTGGTGAGATGCTCCATCTCCATCTAGACCAAAATGATGAGAAAATTAAAAAAGAAAAACGAACAGACTAATTGGAGATAGCAAAACATAAAATGTCTGTGTTTCTCTATCTTATTCTGGCTGTGGCCCCTTTTTAATACAATGCTAATTTCTTTATTTCCCCTTTAATGTTGTGTTGAGATTTTATAACCATTCCACCACCCCAGCCAACTCACACTTTAATTTTACACATCTGTAAAGATATTTAGATGAGGTGAGAGAGTAAAAAATAATGTTAAAAACGACATTTTCCATAAGGATAGATTAAGATATATATGGCACAATCACATTGACACACCGATTCCCGCCAGATCACCGAAGTTAAGCACCACTGAGCCTGGTCAGTACCAGATAGGTGACCATTTGGGAAGGCTAGGCGCTGTATGTACCGCGCCGAGTCATAAGAAATTTCTAAGTTGGTATCTGGAGGCACATGAATTAACTGGAAGAGATGCACCCCTAGTATTAGTTAAGACATGCATCTAGGAAAAGGTAACTCTGATGACGGCGGCGGCAGGATGTTGGGTGGCCATGGAGGAGGATGAATCTCTAGTCGATCATGTCAGTTAAGGTTCCAATCTCGACAATCTGTCTGCCTGAAATTGGACGATTTTGGTGACCTTTATCTGTCAGACTGAGGAATTCATTCTGGATAGTTCTAGGAGGTCCTGCCTCCCAGGCCTTACCTCTCTTCTTTAGGATGTAGTAAGTTTATTGATTGCTGCCTGAGGCGCCCAACAGGGGAATGCTATGCTCTTCCTTTAGAGGTGCTGACTTGACTCTCTCCACCTTCCAACCTTGTGTAAAATTTTGATGCTTACTGCCTGAGGTGTCTCAATCAGGAAATACTGATGGGACTATCCAGACAATTTTTAAAAGGCATTGGTTTGTCCCCCCCCCCTCCACCACCACCTTCCAACCTCGTCTCATCTTCCTGCAGTGAGAAGGAAGTAAATAATGCTATATATATATATATATATGTTAGATGTGATAACTAATGGCTACACATATGCACACATGTTTCAGTGACCACTCTGCCAGGGAAAATCATCTCATCAGGCCAAGAATATCCACGAGAGTGTAAAAAAAATATATATATATATTAGGAAAGAAAAAAATTTTTTTCTTCTTTACCTGCATTTGAAGCGTTGTGTTGTTAATTGAAAATAATTACATATATAAATGAATACATTTTGAAAACTGAAAACAACGCATTTTTTTTTAATATATAAACAAATTTATTTGCTTATATCAGATATATTTCGATGCTAAACATCCTTATCAATGTAGAGTCTGTTTTTTTCTTCTTTTTTCGTTTATATACGTAATTATTTTCAATTTTCAAATAACACAACGCTTCAAATGCAGGTAAAGAAAAAAAAATTTTCTTCCCTAATTTCAATTTTGTGCGGCTGGCACAATATCCCTGCTGATGACTGATTTTATTTTTATTTTAAATATTGAGCCGTTACCAAGACCATCAGGCTACTACCATCACTCTCAAACGCAGAATTCCACCATGCGGTCAAGAAAAATAAAAAATAAAAAAACAGACTCTTCATTGATAAGGATGTTTAGCATGTATGAAGTCATTGTGAACAAACAAACAAGAATACGGATTTAAGAGTTGAGCACTGTCTGTTGAAATGTAAAAGTTGCATGCGAGCTTGCAACACTAGTCGCTCGATCACTAGATCATTCTTGTATAACGTTTATGTCTTTATAAATGTTTTTCACTTGAATATTATTGTGGTTGACGATGACCCTATGCTTTGTTCCTTGCTAAATGGTTTCATTGTGGGGCTCGAATCCCACAACCAGCGGCAACCATAATTTCCTCCACTGATGATTCTGGAAGGATGAAACACTAGTGTCTGTAGGTATTAAGAATAATTATTAGGTTGGAAAGAAAGATCTTGTGGAATTTTTAATTTTGATTTCAAATGATGTATTTTTGATTTCTTTATCTGAGTTGATTTTGTTTTATTTTCACAGATGAAGTTGACCACACCTACGAAGAATTCAACATTTATAAATCCCTGGAGAAAATATGCGGCATTCTCCGTAGCGCAAATAACCTCATGGAAAACCACAAACCGTGGGAATTAGCCAAGCAGGATGGCCAACATAAGCATCTTCAAGCGTTGCTACACATTGCCATGGAAACCCTACGAATCTCTTCAATTCTCATGATGCCGGTGATTCCAAACTTGAGTCACAAAGTTTTGAACCGTCTTGGAGTCCCGTCATCACAGAGATCTTGGAGTCATGCTCTACCGTGTTCCTTAGTCGATTGCGAACTTGGAAATGATACGAGTGTTTTGTTAAGACGAATAAAGCGATAAACTTTTTTTTATGATGTTTCTAAATTTTTTAGATGAGGATTGATAATTCGTATTATTTAGATTATTTGGACTACTGTTCTCATCTTGTGTGTTATTTTCACAACGTTTCGGTTGATGTAACCTCCAACCTTCTTCATGTGTATCTTGTCAAACTCGGGAATCTTTCTGTTGAACTCGGGAGAATTACCACAAAATTTTGAATAGAACCCTTTATTTCAGGAACTAGATCATGGCCCACGGTAGTATGATCTAGTTCCATCAGCCATGACTAAGTAATTCTCAATAGTACTTTAGTGTCGCCCATACTTCAACCTCCAGAAGAGTGTAACTTTACAACTGAATTTTACCAAGTACTTTATCCACAACACCATGAGTCATCGTCTGAATAACACTCAAGATGAGAACAATAGTCCTAAAAGTCCAAATAATACAGACTTTGACTATTTTAGACTATTTTAATTTTATTTATCATTATTTATAGAGAGATCATTTGTGGGGTGATAAAAAATAATTACTACTACTAATAATAATAGTAATAACTAGCAAGGCCCATGGAAATTCCATGTATCTTTCTTCTGATGTGCTTAAAAATATTTCCATTTTATGGATGTCTGGTGTGAACGCGAACCCCACAATATTATTGTACCATCTTTGTTCAAATTGAAACTTTGATTAATGCCGTTTCAGAATATATCACTCTAGCAGTTCAGCCCGGCTTTGCTCAAGCCCTATGTATTGTTCATAACTTTATGTGCACATGTATATATATATTAAAAAGTTTGACTCTTGTATATCTAAAATTTCAAGTGTTTAAACCCAAAATTGACGGAGGAGTTTGGTAGAATCTGCAAAGGTCAACTCTTTCATCTTTGACCTCTTGGCAGCCAAATTTTCGCCTACAAACTGATTAAATGTCTTTTTTATTTAATTTTTATTTTTTTTACATAGGCATCACCACTTATCAAATCCTAGAGGCCACTCGAGGATAAAGGTTAAAGAGTGTACACTAGTTAATGGGATAATTTCGTAGTAATCGTTAGTAGTGGAAATTTGTTAAATTAGATTACTTAAGGGGAACGACTCATCAAGAACTTGTTTATGTTGGACTTGAAGACAACCATATTGTAGTCAGCTGAAAAGCAAGTAACCGGAAGACAGTTCCACAGGTGTGCAGTTCTAAGAAAGAAACTTTGTTCATGGAATCTACGTTTAGGTTTAGGCACAGATAAAGAGTAGGGGAAATTATTGATAGTGTTTTCAGCTAGACAAGTGTTTCTCATGAAAGTTGGCGATGTGGGATCATAGGTTGGAGCTCAGACGAGCAATTACCATGAAAATAACGATAAAGCAGAGACAGGCTTGCAATATCTCTTCTGAGAAAAAGAGGTTGCAGGGAAGAGAAAAGAGCATTCCCTACTAGGCAACAAAGTCTATTTTGAACTTTATCAAGGTAGGATAAGGGTTTTCTCGCAGCTTCTGCCCAGATATGGCAACAGTACTCCATCCTTGGATGTACCTGGCTCTTATATAGGTAGAGAATTGCATCAGCAGTGACATATCTACTGGATCGATAGAAGGATCCCACCATTTTGCAACGGATTTGATGTACATGTTCCATTTCAGATCAGGAGTAAAGGTCAGGCTCAGAAGCTTGTCAAAACATGAAGCCTCCCCAAGACGAGAGCCATTCATTTCAATTGATGCCAGGTGGAGATAAGAGCGTTGATGATGTAAAGATAGAAGCTTGGTTTTAGATGCATTAAAAGTAACTAGCCACTTCTTTCTCCATTGTACCAGGTGCTCAAGATCAGAGGAGAGAGAATCAGAGAGAACTTGGGCATTTACGGCCTGTATTGCCATGGATGGTAATGTCGTGAGCATAA
>NC_136506.1:31214166-31254166 GCF_053919585.1 Euprymna scolopes
TCCATCATATCATTCACATATCATTTCACATGAATATAATATTCACTGCTACTTCTTCTTCCAAAAAGAGTGCTGTATCCGAAACATATGAACAGAATGTTTTCAGAAAGTGCAGAGACGAAGGAGTGGATAATTTTTTTTTTTTTTACATAGGCATCACCACTTATCAAGACCAAGAGGCCACTCGAGGATAAGGGTTAAAGAGTGTACAGTAGAAATTGGGCAATATAGTAATCGTTAGTAATGGAAATTCAGTAAATTTGTTAACAAGTGGAACGGCTCATTAAGAACTTGTTTACGTTAGACTTGAAGACAATCATATTGTAGTCAGCTGGAAAGCAGGAAAACGGAGGACAATTCCACAGGCGTGCAGTTTTAAGAAAGAAGCTTTGTTCATAGAATCTACATTTAGGTTTAGGCACAGATAACGAGTGGGGGGAATTATTGATAGTGTTTTCAGCTAGACGAGTGTTTCTTGTGAAAGTTTGGCGAGGGGGGAACCATAGACTGAAGCTCAGTCGAACACTTTCCATAAAAATAACGATACAGTAGAGACAAACTCGCAACATCTCTTCTGTGAGATAGAGGTTGCAGGGAAGAGAAAAGGATATCTCCTATGAGGCTACAAAGTCTATTTTGAACTCTATCAAGGCAGGACAAGTCCTTTCTAGCAGCTCCTGCCCAGATGTGGCAACAGTACTCCATCCTTGGACGTACCTGGCTCTTATATAGGTAAAGAAGTGCATCAACAGTGAGATATCTACAGGATCGCTAGAAGGATCCCACCATTTTTCCAGCAGTCTTGGCAACAGATTTGATGTACGTATTCCATTTAAGATCAGGAGTAAAGGTCAAGCCCAGAAGCTTTTCAAAACTTGAGGTCTCCTCAAGACGAGAGCCATTCATTTCAACTGATGCCAGATGGGGATCAGAACATTGATGATGTAAAGAGAGAAGCTTGGTTTTAGATGCATTAAAAGTAATCAGCCACTCCTTTCCCCATTGTACAATGTGCTCAAGATCAGAGGAGAGAGAATTGGAGAGAACTTGGTCGTTTACTGACTAGATGTGCTACCATAGATGGTAATGTCGTCAGCATAAATGTCTACAAATGATGTAAGGATGTGATTTGAAAGATCATTAATGTAGATCAGGAAAAGAGTTGGGCCCAGGATGGACCCCTGAGGGACTCCAGCATTAATACTGTGAGCTTCTGATTTTTGCCCATCAACTACTACTCTTATGACCCTGTCAGAAAGAAATGATTTAATAATTGAGAAGACATTTCTAGCTATACCATAGCTAGAGATCTTGTGAAGTAAACTTTCATGCCATACCTTATCAAAGGCCTTAGATATGTCAAGAGCAATTGCCGTAGAAAGGTTGCCTCCATCGAGAGATTTGCCAATCCTATGAGATATAACTGTAAGCACATCTGCTGTAGATCTAGCAGAATGGAAACCATATTGTGTGTCACTAAGAAAATTATTTTTGCTGAGATGGTTGATTACTTCTCTATTTAATACAGATTCCAGCAACTTACTCATGACGCAAAGGAGACTTATTGGTCTGTACTGAGAGGGGGATGAGCAATCACCAGAATTCTTAAATACATACTGATGAGATTTTCCAGGGTGATGGGAAGCAATTCTTCTTAAGACAACGTTTAAACAGTTTTGTAAGTATGGGCGCTAGTTCTGGTTGAAGTTTTTTTTAGTACTATAATTGGAATACCATCAGGGCCGGTTGCTATACTGGAATCAAGATTTTTGATTAGCTTGGCAACATCACGTACAGATATATGTATATCACATAGCGTGTTTTCTGATACAGGAGGAAATATTGGAGGTTGGCGGCCTTGGTTGCAAAGGGTAGAAATAGCTGCAAAGTTCTTGGCAAAGAGTTTGGCTTTGTCTGCTGCTGACGAGATTACCTCAGGTCCATTGATGATAGCTGGGATAGAGCACACGCTTCTGTTCAGGATTCTGTTTGCTATTTGCCAAAACTGGTGGGAACCAAGCCACTGCTCAGTTACTTTACGCAGGTCCGAACGCTTCTTTCTTAGAACTGCCCGCCTATGGAACACTGTTCTGCTGGCTTGCTTCTTGACCGACTACAATATCGTTGCCTTCAAGTCCAATGTAAACAAGTTTGGAAAAGTCTGACGATGTTCACTCTACACGGGTTTGAACGCTTTTTTCTTAGAACTGCCCGCCTATGGAACACTGTTCTGCTGGCTTGCTTCTTGACCGACTACAATATCGTTGCCTTCAAGTCCAATGTAAACAAGTTTGGAAAAGTCTGACGATGTTCACTCTACACGGGTTTGAACGCTTTTTTCTTAGAACTGCCCGCCTATGGAACACTGTTCTGCTGGCTTGCTTCTTGACCGATTACAATATCGTTGTTTTCAAGTCCAATGTAAACAAGTTCGGAAAAGGTCATACGATGTTCACTCTACACAGACCCGAACGCTTCTGCCCACCACTCCCCACAGCAACCTGCTTTTATGGTGCCTGGGCTCACCTCAAAATCACGTGTGAGACGTGATTTTTCAAGAACTGTGCAAGACTGTGGGCATTAAAAACCACGGTCGCCATCTTGGATCTTTTTATTTTTCCTTCTCAGCCCGCAGGACAGGCAGACACGAGCACGTTTTTGCGGTAAGCCTTCTCTATTTTCCCCACAAGGGCCAACATTGGGAATATCTAAGTTACAAGTGATCGACGAAATGTGTTTTTTTTTTTAAAAAAGAGGCCAAAAATATACTTTGTATATAAGTAGAATTAGATTAAATATAAAAAATTCTTATTTAGCAAAAAGAATTCTCAGACTATGAAATAGATTACAAGAATATGGCATTCTCTAAACAGATGTAAATAATCTTTAAAAGAATCTATGATATTTCTTGCAACACCATAAATCTTTTTTCAGTTTTTATTAATCTAAGTAAGATTGTTAAAACGTGTGCTTACATAAACAATTTTAAAACTCTAATAATATCTATTACTGGTTGTGTTTACTTAGTGTAGAGTCCGGTAGTGTAATTACTTACAATTCCCTTTTGCATTTCCTTTTTTAAAACTATGAAGTTTTTATTTCTTCCAAAATACTATATTCGTTGTTATAGCTCGATTATAAAGGAAAAGGGAATCAACACTGGTTGACTTTCGATGCACGTGACATCTGTACACAAACAGATAATAAATCTGAGTTGTTTTCTTTTTCATCATATTTCATCGATTTTTTGATATAGGGAATTTTTTTTTTTTTTTTTTTTTTCCTTTGGCCATTGTTACCGAATGGATCTGTTTAGTTGTATAAAATTTGATTGGAGTTCAGAAAGTATTGTTAATTTTATTGACGATTTCATAGGTGAGATTTTAGGGGGTTAGGGTTGTAATAAATAATTGACAAAAGATTTGATACTTATTGCAGGTAGAAATAAACTGAATATAGAAGAAGAAGAAGAAGAAGAAGAAGAAGAAGAAGAAGAAGAAAAGGCGAAGTAGAAGAGATGAATAATAATAATAAAACAAAGAATACTACTACTACTAATAATAATTATAATAATAATAAAAAGAAGAATACAAAGAAGAAGAAGAAGAAGAAGAAGAAGAAGAAGAAGAAGAAGAAGAAGAAGAAGAAGAAGAAGAAGAAGAAGAAGGAGGAGGAGGAGAATGGGGAGGTGGAGGAGAAGGAGAGGAAGGATGAGGATGAGGATGAGGAGGAGGAGAATAATAATAATAATAATAATAATAATAATAATTTGCGAGAGGATCAATTAGGTTTTAATGACCCCAGAAAATAATCAAAATGAAATGGAAGGCTTTGGGTCTATGTCGGTTGACGTTCGATGCACATGTCATCTTTAACTAAATAGATTAAAAAAAAAAAAAACCGGGTCGTTTGCTTTTCCATCAGTAGGTGAATTTTTAAGATAAGAAAAAAGATATATTTTTCCTGTGGTCCTTCAAACCCGATTGATCCGGGAAAGGGCCTATAATTCACTGAGGAAGGTCAGAGTTGACTGCAATATTTGATTTATTTTGTTTTCACTTATTTGAAAAAAAAATCTCTTAGTATCGAATTTGGTTTGAAAAATGATTTCTTATATTTTTAACTAGCAGGGAGACCCGACGTTTCTCGGGATTGAGTGATGATCAATGAATGCTTCACACTCCCATATTTTTTTTATTGTCATCGAAATTAGTGAAATCAACCCATTTTTCAATCAAATCGGTTGGTTTCCTTATCTAGTTGGAGACCCATCGCAGTGCACTGGAAGGAAGCTTCACATGCCTCTCCGCAGTGACTTAGTCCACAATACATTGTAGTCTACATTGCACTGTAGAGAACCTACCGTTGATTTTATAAAATTATTTTTTATATATGATAGTTTACTTGAATTAAAGTTAAAAATGCAAAAGTCAGGTATCATGCTTCAGTTGTTTTCTAAACAGAAACATTCATTTCGAATGTGCCCCTATCATACCAAAGAACCTACTGTTGATTTTATATGTCAAGCCTTACTGCTTGTGCAGTGATAATGGCTTGAATTTAGGTTTTAAATGAAAAAGCTAATTATCATTGTGCTTAAACCAGAAACATTCATTCCAAATGTGCCCCTGTCGTATCAAAGAACCTACTGTTGATATCGGGCATTTCGTCTTGTGTGGTATTAAAACTTCTGAAATGCACTTATGATGTTAGGCTGTGTAAGGTGTTAACTTTTGTCAAAATCGCCTGTTTCTTGATTCATCTGATTATTTAGGTTATCGATTGTCAATACTTATCGAAGACATTCCGATACAAAATCTATCCAAGAACACTGACAGGCACATAAAGTACGTTTGAGTGAAATTTCATAAAAATCGACCTGGTAGTTTTCGAGTTAATATGAAATGAAATCTCACACACACACACACAGTTCCATTTATATTATAGTAGAGACTAGCCTGGGTGCCCTGCGTTGCCCGGTTGTTTAGAGCTGTGTGTTGAACAGAAAAAAAAAAGTAGTAGTAGGAAGGCAGGCTCGAACCCATACTGCGAAGGAGGAAATGAAGGTGAAAAAAAAAACATGACGTGTTAGCTGTTGCGCCGATCGCCAAAACGGAAGTGACGTAGGTTTAAATTAATGCTAGACAATCAAAAAGAGGCGATGACTTTCGAAAATATAGGCGAAAAAGCGACCTATCCCTGTAGAAAAGTGCCCAGTTGAGAGTGAAGAAATTAATGTTTTGGGGCAATTTTTTTTATATTTGTCATCTGAAGGGTTGAGCTTCAAAACGATACTGATCTCATGAAAATCCATTGCCTCTGTCAAAAGTGTTTGCAAGACATACATACATACATACATACATACATACATTTAAACAGACAGATGAGATTTATATTATAGACTTGCCTGGGTGCCTGGCGTTGCTCAGGTGTTTTGAGTGTGTTGAGAAAAAAAAAAAAATTTGTAGTAGGCAGGCAGGCTGGAACCTGTACCGCAAAGGAGGAAAAAACGTGAAAAAAAAGTAACGTCTTTGCTGTTGCGCCCATCGCCAAACCGGAAGTGACATAGGTTTAAATTAAGGCTAGTCAATCGAAAAAAGGGAATGACTTTGGAAAATATCAACGAAAAAAGCTACCCCTGTAGAAAAATTCCCAGTTGAGCATGGAGGAATTAATGTTTTCAGCCAATTTTTCGATATTTGTTGTCTGGATTGTTGAGCTTCAAAACGATACCAATCTCGTGAAAATATGTCGCCACTGTTGAAAGTTTTAGGCAGACATACAAACATACATACATATATTTAAAAGAGATCTAGATTATAGATTATACATTTAAAAGAGATCTAGATTATAGATTATACAGTGCTTTCCAATGTAGAAATATTGAATCTATTATATTTTTTGTTGAAGGCAGATTTGAAGTCATTAAAATGGAGATGTAAATGTGTTTTAAAGATTTTTATTACTTTTATTTGCCTCCAACACAGCGCATTACCATTGAAATATAAGAGATTGATTTATAGGAGCATCCTAAGTAGGGAGTTGTGCAGCAAGATGTTTGTTCACATTACATTCCAATTTCTGCATTTTGGCACAGTCAGGGAAACGAAGAGCAGAGATAGAATTCCACCGGCAAATATTCTGAGAAAAAAAGCTGACAGAATAGAAAATTTCCTTGCATTTTGGGACATCTACAGTGAAAAGGTGCAGTTTTGTTATTAGTCGTTTTATAAGGGGTATTTATGTTTATGGCGAACATGTGCAGTATGTTCATTAGAGCACATTCCGTGGAAGTACTCATAAAACAAGCACAAGGATGCAACGCTGGAGCGATGGGACAGAGGCTGGAGCTTTGTAGACAATGCTGGGCATATTATGTGGAAGCTTCTTTTTTTTTTTTTTCGTACCCAGTTCACCACACATGATATATTCCTATGTAGATTTCCATTTAACTCGGCTCATTGCAAATTGCAGAAAGATGTCGAAGAATATTGGAAATAAGATGAAGGCCCGTTTCACACCCACTTTAACTTTGAACCAGTTTTGTTAAATTGCTATCAATTAAAACTGAATGTTTCGTTTGGGGTGTTTACATTGAGGGTGTACAGGCGCAATACGCTCATCGGAGTACATTCCATGGAACTACCTGTAAAAAAAGCATAAGGATGCAAATCAATCAATCGCAAATTCCAGAAAGATGCTGAAGGATTGGAAATAAGATGAAGCCCCGTTTCACACTCACTTTGAGTTTGAATCAGTTTTGTTAATTTATTTATTTGCTGACTGTTATCCTCATCTTCATAGATGTTTTTTTTTTTTTTTTTTTTTTTTTACACAGTGATCACCACTTATCAAGGCCCGGAAGCCACTCAGGGATAAGGGTTATTGCAAGTACATTACGTTAGTGTGGAGATTTGATGAAGTGTTTACTTAAGGGGGCGGTTCATTAGGAATTTGTTAACATTGGACTTGAATTGTTTCACAATGTTTCGGGCAACTATTTCTCTGACCTTCATCAGGTGGGTAACCGTAATGAGATAGAAATGCTGAGTCTCTTAACTGTGTCCGCAGTAATTACTGCCTTCCATAATTGTTGTTGTCTCACCACGTTTTGGCCAACTAATCTTCTGGCCGGCTTTGGGTAAGACTGAACATGATGAGACGACAACTATGGAAGGCAGTAATTACTGAGGATGCAGTTAAGAGATTCAGCATTCCTATCCCGTCACAGTTAACCACCTGACGAAGTCCAGAGGAATAGTTGGTTGAAACATGGTGAAAAAACAACTATGAAGATAAGGATAACAGTTCGCAAATCTAAACTCACTATGTCTGTCTGTCTGTCTCCATATTTTCAAACTCTATCTCTTCCGAAACTAAAAGTCGCAGAGCGGCGCTAGGAACCTCAAATGATCTGATTTTTTATGGACCATTCTTTTATGGATCTGATTTTTTATGGACCATTCTTTTATGGGTCTTTAGCTGGTTTGAATAGTCTTTAAGGGGTCAGAAAGGGGTCAAACTTGAAAAAATCGTTATATATTTTGTACATTCATCTTTTATCATCGTTTATTTTTAGTCACTTCATATGTGTGTCACATTGGTACAGTGGTAACGTCACCAGCTTTGAATGCTACAGTTTTGCTTTCAGTTTCGATTCATGTTGATGGCACCCAAAAACATTTTCTTTTTTCTTTTACTTTTGAAATATAATAATATATACGAAATCTGAACAAATCAGAATATCATATTAAGCGTATTTTATGACCGGGAAAAGCCATGCGCCCCCACCTCACGCTCGTAAATAAATAAATGTACAAGTTACTCATCTCAAAGGATTCCAATCTATGTATCTATAAAAGTGAAATTGTCTGTGTGTTTGTCTGTGAGTGTACATTTCCCTACCTAATTACTCTGTCAATTTTCAGTCTACAGACTCGAGATTTGATGTAAGGGGTATTGAGATTTGGGAACATCTTTTTAATCAGTTTTCGGCCAGAAATTTGGCTGTCAAGGGGTTAAAGTTCAACGATTTGACCTTTGAAAACTCTATTAAGCTCCTCCACCAATTTTTGGTCTAAACACATGAAATTTTAGATGTAGGTTACTTGGAAATAGATCAAACGTTTTAACTTTATTTGAGCTCAAAACAATAAATGTTCAGGGACCAAAATTGGGGTAAAAGTTTTTAAAAAATTGACCTCTCAGCCAATTTTCGGTCTAAACATTTGAAATTTTACATAATTTTACATACATAGAGCAAGCTTTTTTTTAAATTTATTTTTCGGTTTTTGGCCAAAAATTTGGCCGCTAGGGGTCAAAGTTCAAAAGATTTGATCCTTGCATACTATTGAGCCAATTTTGGGTCTAAACATATGAAATTTTACATAAAGGGTATTCAGACATGCAGCAAGCTTTTTAATCAGTTTTTGGACGAAAATGTGGCTGCCAAGAGGTTAAAGTTGAATGAGTTGATCTTTGCAGACTCTACCAGACTTCTCTGCCAATTTTGGGTCTAAACACTTGAAATTTTAGATGTAGCTTACCTGGACATGAGTCAAACTTCTTAATATATATATATATATATATATATATATATATATATATATATATATATATATATATATATATATGCACATAAAGTTATGAGCAGAACGTAGGGCCCGAGCAAAGCCGGGCTGAACTGCTAGAAATAAAATAATACAGTTTTGTTAAGTTGCTAGAAATAAAAACAGTACATTGAAGAACGTGTTTTCCAGTTTGTGAATAAATGAATTCAACAGATTTGTTTGGATTTGAACTCCACATGCTGATTTCATATTGGTAATGATTAATGAAAACACACTTCTCTCTCCCCGTCTGGATCTGAATGTTTATATGAAAATGGACAGCCTAATTAGTAGCCGCAACAGGAAGCAGTTGTTGTATTACCTGATCAATCCTTTGAAGCTTATAATTGAGGCGTTCAGAGGGCACAGTCTCTTGGTGAGGCATAAGGATGGTCTATGAAACATAAAACCTGGGGGCAATAAATAGAATTAGCTTTTCAAATACAAAACTTTAATCGTCAAGTGTCACTGGAGAACATAAGAATCTATTCCGTTTTTTTATTCATTAACAAGCAAGAGGAAACCTATCTTTAATGATTTAATCTAGCTGTAAATATTAGTTTTAAATGTTACATAGCCTGGTGCTACCAGGCTGTCTGAAGATATTGGCTTCCTGGGACGAAATGCCTTTTGTTTTTGTACTTCCTTTTGTAAAACTTAATTTTGTTCTGCAAAACCAAAACCAAAACCACAAACAACAACCACAAACAACAACCCACCTTTCCTCCCCCTTTTCCTTCTTTCCATTTCTCCTTTCTATCCCCCCGCCCCCCCACTTCCTGACTGGTTTCCTAACTTAAAATGTACCAAACATTAATACTGTAACCCTTTTCCCTCTCTCATTGCAAAACTCATTCATGTTCTGCAGGGCAGGGAACAAAAACGATAAAATCCACTATGAATTAACCAAACCAAACACTACAAACTAGCGATTGAATGTAGAAAGAGCTTGAAGAATAAAAACCTTCTACAAGATAACTGGATGCAACTTACATATATTATTATTCCCAAAATAACTGAACTCGGCATTAAATAACCCGAAAAAAAAAAAAAACAACCTAACCTAACCTTACATATTGTTACTATGAAAATTTAAAAACTAATAATTTTCATTTAAATTACCTCCCTTTAAAAAGTGATGTACATATTTAAAAAATTTTTTTTTATTTTATCCTTTTTTTTATTAAATCAATATAATTACTGTTCAGATCAATTAAACTATTGCATATATATCTCTATTATATAATAGGAATTTTCTTTTTGTGTGTGTGTGTGTGTGTGTGTGAGAGAGAGAGAGAGAAAGAGAGAGAAAGAGAGAGTTCCCTATGGACTCGAAAACGGCTGGGTCGATTTTTATGAAATTTCACATGAACATACTTTATGTGCTTGGCAGTGTTCTTAGATAGGTTTTGTATCGGGATGTATTTGATAAGTATCGATAATCGACAATCGAAAAAATCCAATGAAAGAAGAACAGGCGATTTTGGGCAAAGTTAACACCTTATGCAGCCTAACACCAACAGTGCATTTGAGAAGCCAAAATGCCCGACTTATAACATCGACAGTAGGTTCTTTGACATGACGAATAACATTAGTGTAACGTTACACGCGTTTACACATGCGTTAACATGTAGACACCTGAAACCCAACACAATGTAACAGAGTACGTCGCAAGGAACATAGGACTAGTAAATAACTCCTCCTTTTTATTTATTTATTTATTTATTTTTTTTTTTGTAATAACGACATTTATTTCCAGGCACTTTTCCAAATAAAACATCTCTCTCTGATCTCTATCCTTTCGAATGTTCTCCGGTCTATGCACACATTCTTTTTATAGTCTTTTCCTTTTTCCTTACAGTGACGTCATTTCGCACAGGGCTCGGCATTTGGATAGAGCCACCATACTTTGTCACATTAGGAAAGGCATGGACAAATTCTCTCAAAGATATGGGCAAAACACAACTTGTGTTCAATTGATAGTATAAGCATTATATCACGCTTAACTGCGATCTAGCGGTGATCTCTTCTGTTCTATACAGCATCTTTTTGCATAGAAGTGCCATGAGTGTTTCTCAACGCTATCATTATTTCCATGAAAGTGTTCGACTGAGTTTCAATGTCTGATTCCTACTTGTAAAACTTTCACAGAAAGAAATCTTCTCGACTAGAACTGCAAAGAACTTTCCTGTTTATTTCCATGTGCTTAGCATCAAACGAAATTTTCCATGTACAGAGTTTATTTCCAAGAACTTCCGAAAACTACAGCAAGGTTAGACGTGAAGGGAAAATCCAGTCCAGTTGGAATGTTATAAAAATAGTTGAGAATGCACCCGTTAGTATTTTCCGATAGAACCATCTCAGTCGAATGGTAATATACCAATCCCCTTCAACTGGCTTCCTCCAAAGGTGGAAGTTTTGAGAGAATATTAAATCGGAAAGCAATCTCCATCCAGGTGAGATGTGATTTTGACAAATTAGTTTTTGTAGTTATTTTGATGAATGGTGCTGCCGTCCTTTTGCATACAGTGTATGGTATTCCAATATAGTCACCCATCTGGTACTGGCCAGGCTCAAGATTGCTTAACTTCAGTGATCTGATAAGAATCATTGGTCAAAAGAGAAGTTATTGGATTTTATATCGTTATTTATTGGGAAAGTGCTCTATTGAGCTTCAATCCCTGTAAAACTTTCATGGCAGGTACACGTCTTTTCACCACAACTGCAAATAACTTTCTCTTCTTTCGCCCATCGTTGGAACACATTGCCACAAGATTGCATCCTTGATGGCTATAACATGTTTCATCTTCAAATCTAATGTCAACAAATGCTTACCATAAGCTGTCCTCATGAGCACAATCTTCATGAGCTCTATGCAGAAGTTTGACTCACTCATCACACCCACCACCACCATCACCACCAAAATCAACAACAGCAACAACAACAACAGCAACAACAAAAGCAAATACAACAGCAACAATAACAGGAAGAATAACAGTAACAACAACAACAACAACAACAACAGTAAAAACAACAGCAAAGACAACAACAGCAACAACAAAAACAACAACAACAGCAGTAATAACAAAATAAAAACAAAGACAACAATAACAACAATAACAACAACACAAAAAGAACAAAATAACAGCAACAACAACAAAAACAAAAAGAACAAAAATAACAACAACACCAACAACAACAACAACAACAACAAAGCCAAAACAATAACAGCAACAATAACAACAACAACAACAACGACAGAAACTATGTATAATTCTTGCATTTTTGCTTAATGTAGCAGAAAAGTGGAAGATATTTTTGCAAACTGATACACATGAATCGTTTCTTTTAATTAAAAACAATATGTTGCATGAAATTTGCCAAATTATTCCAAATCACGACAGATGGTTGCCATCAAAATATAAAGAATTTTATTCAAGTTATAGAAATCATTTCACTTTTGGAATAGAAAAAAAAAAATGGTTGTAACAGGATAGAATATCCATTTCCATTCCGTAAGAGAAAACCTTTTCTTTTACTCTAAATAATGAGTCTGGAAATTAATGCAGAAGGAAAACTCTGAAATAATGATCGTTCTTATTTTTGTCAAAAATATAAACTGCTCTGATTATTACTTACAAGCAAAATTACCCAACATTAACCGGATGACAAATTTGTATATATATATATATACATACATATATATATATATATATATATATATATATATATATATATATATATATATGTATATATATATATATATATATATATATATATATATATATATATATATATCTTCCTGTCATGATTGCAATAACGAAATTTTGTACTCCGCATTAAAATATATATCATAATTTTATTTTTATGCGGAGTACAAAATTTCATTATTGCAATCATGACAGGAAGACCCGGTTTGATGTTCATGATTAAAAGTGGGAAATGAGAAACAAAAAAATTTTAATGGGAGGAGGCCAGCTGACCGGCATGTGTGTGCATTGTGTGGTTATACAACTTACCTTCGGATGGGATCTGAGAGAGAGAGAGCCATGGATTTATAAGGTGTAGTCTCATGGAATCTCACGAGATCTCATCTGCACACGTATGCAAATGGAATGGAGTTAGTTTTCTAATAAAATGCCTGTTGCCAGAGGTGGTTGGGAGAACATGTGCTGGAAGTTGAGAGAGAAAGTTGACAGTGACGAATTCTAGCTGAACTTTTGCTTAATTTTATTTTGTTTTACTGTTTACCAGCCCATTTGACTGCAAATTCAATAGAACGCTATAATTTAAAACTGATCACCGATGATAAAAGTCATAAAAAAAAATTTTTCTATTTTATTTTTGTGACAATATTTTCCTCGGTGATGGTTACAAAGTACGTGTTCAATTCAGTAGAACGTTATAATTGAAAATTAATCTCCGACGTTAAACATAATTTTTTTTTTTTTTTTTTACAATTTTATTTTTTTAAATCTGCCAGTTAAGTTTGTAACCGATGAGATTAACGTAAAAAAAGACAAAAAAAAATGTAAATTGTGAAATTGGGGGGGGGGGGGGCAATTTCATAAACGTCCGCCGAATCTCTTTGTTGAGAGTTGTAGTAGACCCCTACATCAAAGTGGCACCGAGCCTAGATTGGGGTGACTAGGTAAACAAATTTTTTTTAAATAAACAAAAAAACAACAACTTATTTTGCACTTTCGAAATCATAAAAACTATTTCTTTTTATATAAACAACATTTTCACACTCTAAGCCTAAATTACGCCCAGATAAATTACCATTTTCATTACTTTTCATTCAGTTTGTATTTAACTACATTTACGCCAGTGTTTTTTTTTGTTTGTTTTTTTTACTTTCTTTTTATGTCAAATAATTTCCCCTTCATTACATTGCCTATGGATATACTTATTTGTTATATATTAGTTTTTTTTTTCTTTTTTTACTATGGTTGTTTTTTGTTGAGTTCTCTTTTCAGGACTAATTTTTCACCCTGCTCAGACTTTAACTTTTTTTATGTACTTATTTTTACCTTAGCACAACTAATCCCTTTAAACTGACGACTTCTATAGGTTTTAAATTATGCTGAATAAGACAACCAATTTTAACTTTGCCAGAGACAAGTAGCTTTCGATATATAATGACATGCATTATGCATTGCAATTCACTGTTCTATACACACGCGATAAACAAGTGTACGTCTCTCTGCACGATGGGGTCTCTATTCCGAAAGTTGTTCTCACCATGGCAAGGTTGGTCGTGTCTATTCCATATGACGGTCTTAACATGAGGAAGTTAGGGGTGTCTATTCTGAAACCTGTTCTTAACATTAGGCTGTTGGGGATTGGCCACCAACAACAACCATAGTTTAAATTTTTAAGAGGAACAGGGCATGCTTCCACCGGGCAACGCCGGTTAATAGGTCCTGCTAGTTAATTATATTGTTAGCAGTAAAAGTTTCATTAATCTGTGATAGAAATACATTAAAAAAAAACTTTTCATAATATGCTGTAAACTTTTTTATGAGAGTCTATGTTCTATTAATATAAAAATACATCAAAGTAATTATATAGTAAGATATATTTATATATTATAAAGAAGTAACTCCTGTGATTCTCTTTAACATTCATTACCAGTGGAGTTGCCCACCCTCCTCTTCCCTGGAGAGTTCACTCCCCTGCCAGTTGGCTCACCTGCTCCGCTCTTTATTAATTTTAGTCTGCTGGCACTAATGCTAATATGTCAATGGGATCGGGTTACGTTTCAAAATATGACACGCACGTTCCACTTTAAACTGATACTAATTAATAAAAATGCTTCATTAATAGATGTTATGCTCCATTCGCAATTCAGTTATAACAATAGCCGAGTGGTTAACGACATTGACGGACAACTTGGTCGTACTAAGTTCGAATCTAGTTCATTCCACAGAAATACTGTCGTACAATCCACACTTTACCTTGGGTCTAACCGCCTAGAGAAGTAAATAAAATACCAATGACATTTTACTGAATTTAACTGTTCGACTGCTATATGAGATTAAAAATTACAAAATTGACGTGATATCTACATTATATTTTTCTTAATGTGTTTGTCTGATTGTCCATTCCACTTTTTTCTCAGAAACTACTGGACCGATTGGCCTTAAATTTTGTATGCCCCTCTGTTATGGTAAAGTGCAGTGAAGTATCAATCAGGATATTAACCATAACTGAGCTATGACAACAACATATTCTTTTCATTGTTTTCACTCTCGAGTGTGTATCCGTTGATATCTTATATGCTGTTATATAGAGTGATGTGATTCTCGGTTGATTAACTATGTCTAACTGTGTCGGGTTGACTAAAGGCTTAAACATCATGTATTATTAAATAAATTATCAAAAGTTTCATTAATTCAATTCAATTATAACAATAGTTAAATGGTTAACAACATGGACTGACAACTTGGTCGTACTAAGTTTGAATCTAGTTAACTTGAGAGTAAAAGAAAATGAAAAGAATATGCTGTTGTCATAGCCCTAGTCATAACAGTACTACATTTACTCTAGAAGTTTTCTTGGAAACTACTGGGCTGATCTGGTTGAAATTTTGTATGGATAAGGTGCAGTGGACTAGGTATTATGGTATCTGTTCCATACACAATACAGATTAGCAAAGATTAGTATTTAATGCGTAAATGAGCACAAGTTTAACGTATTCAACTATCAATTTGGCATGAAGCACTTATTCTAAATCAATGAGCTATATAACAGGCAAAAAGTCTAATCTATACAGCATGATTTCCACCCCCAAAACAAAAATGAAAAATTATGTAAAACATCTGTAAAATCTAATATATAAAAGGCCATATGTCTGTCTGTCCGTTTTCATATTTTCAAACTCTATCTCCTCTGAAACTAAAAGTCGCAGAGCGGTGCTAGGGGTCTCAAATGATTGGATTTTTTGCGGAGCGTTCTTTTATGGGTCTTTAGTCAGTTAAAAGTTTTAAGGGGTCAAAAATGGGTTAAATTGAAAAAAAAAAATCGTTATACATTTTGTACCTTCATCTTGGTTTATTTTTAATTTTTAATCAATTTATATGCGTGTCACATTGGGACTATGGTAACGTCACCAGCTTTGAATGCTACAGTTTTGCTTTCAGTTTCGATTCTAGCTGATGGCACCCAAATACTTTTTTTTTTACTTTTGAAATCCCGACTCTATAATAATATATACGAAATCTGGACAGATGAAAATATCATATTTAAACGTATTTACGAACGCCCCCCCCCGCTAATATTTAATAATTGTTTTAATATTTAAAAAATATAAAGATAAATTCATTCAAGGAAGATTAAATTAGAATAGTTAAAAGAAAAAAGTCTTTGGCAGTTCAATAAAAAGTTATTGATGGTGACTACGCAACATGCAAGCTCACTTGAATAAAAAAATTTTAATATTATCAATAGCCCAAAAAATAATTTCTAACCCTAACACTAACCCAACAAATAATTTCTGTAGAGGTGGGGGTCACAAATTCAAGGCCATAGAACAATCTTACACTTTAACGCAAAGCGCAACAGAGCAATTCATTCAGTGCCAAAGATAAGAATATAAAAGATAATTTTGCATGTGTTATCCAGGTGTAAGTGCAATGCAGAGGTGTACGGTTGGCGCTTATCATTAAATCACAATGAAATAAAAACTGTTGAAAATACATGACTGGAACTTGGTGGACAAGTAAGGCATAGATTGAAGTTTATTTGCACCAAATATGGTTGGATTGCATAAAGCATTGTGAATTTTATTAACAAATCTCTGAATTGCATTACTTTGGTGGGGGCACCTCTCTATGAGATTTAAAAAATACAAAATTTATGTGATTGTTTAATAAACAATCTTTATAGTATGATACCCCCCCCCCACTCAAAACAAAAATGTCATCCATGAAAACATCTCTGGAATGTTTAATAATCAAGCAATTGATTTAATATTTCAAATTAATGAAGACGGATCCATTACAAAGAAGATTAAGTTAGAGTGGTTTAAAAAAAATTCTTGGGCAGTTCAGGAAAAGACAATCAATGCTGATCGTGCAAGTTCACTTTAAGAAAATTTTTTCCGCCGTCAATGTCCAGGCAAAAAATATACAAATGAGTTCACAAATTCAAAATCCATAGAAGAATCATAAATTTATACGATAAGGGTAAGTGAACCACTCATTCACCAACTATTTAACTACTGGCTATTTCAAATATACCTGCTCTCCTAACACGTGATCTTCCTTGACCAATCAAAGCTTTTTGATATATCTGAACCTTTGTAAAATAAAACAACAAAAAAAAATGGATTGATAGTAGTCGAGAATGATCCAAAGGTTCCCTTTTTATTGGCTACTAGATCGAGATGTAGGAGAAGATGCCACACCTGTCTCTATAATGTTTAATTTTCCTTACATCTCCACTTTATAATGCTGAACGTTTAGGAAGGACGCATCAGGTACCATTATTTAAATCTTTGCTATAACTCAACTGAGAACCGAGCCCTAGTCTACCAACCGATTAGTGCCAAATGAGCTGATCAAATCCTTATCTCTACTTATATAAAGTTAATTATATTTGTATGTACAGGATCTATTCCAAACCCAATTAACTGATCATTACGAATTTTGATACACAACTGCTAAGCGAAAGGGATCATAATGTATGCTATATTTAGTTTAATGCAAAGAGGATAAAAAGAAGATAGAAGTCTTTTGTGAAAATTCAGATGCCTCAGATTTTTTTGAAATTTATACAATAAGTATTTGATTTTTTTAAATATTGAAATCTCTCCAGACAGGGCATAAAACCACTTGATATAAGGAGCTAACAATAACAAAAGATGATAATTGCAACGATAGGAGATAGCGGTTAGAAAATATGGAAAATTAAGTTCCTTTGGAATATTTTGAAAGGGTTTCTAATGAGAAAAATCTAGGCGCAACCTCCTATCTGAAAATTCAAACATTTCAGATTTGCATTAAATTTGGTCGATAGTCATTAGATATATTAAGTCTTAGATTTTAGATAAAGTGCAACAGACAGACAGATAAACTGACAGACAAAGAGAAATATAATATAGATTTATTTTAAAAAACGATACGAAATTAGTTGGCACATGAAGGAAAGAGAATTCGGTACCGAAAGGATGTAATAACAGAAAAAGTTGATGTGCCGTAAAATGGTCAAAAGACATTTTTCATTTCCATCTTCATTGATGCAGCAAATTAAGCGATGGATTTGGATAATTATTGGAAGAGGCCAATGGCAATAAAACACAGTAATCAAAATGTAGAGCGGTCTGGTGACACTTTGTTTTGCCGACTCAAACTCACAATTATCCATTTACATACATAATGTTTGAATTGGTTACGTGGGTGTAGATATAGTGTTACATGTGTACGTTTACAGAAAAAAAAAAAAAAAAAAAAAAAAAAACGGTGGGGGGGGGGAGGGGGAGATGATAAAAACATCTTGCCTTTTGCTTGTGTATATCCTGTTGCCAGGGAAACAGTGGGAGGGGTAAAGAAAAATAAAAAAATAAAAATAAATGTAGTAAGAAAAAATAGGAAAAAACCCGAATAGGAAATATAAAAAAGAAAAGAAAAAAAAAAGAGAAAAAGAAAATGAAAATGGAGAATAAAAGGAAAACGAAGGGAAACTAAAAATAAGAGGAAAAAAATGATAAAGACAAAAGAAGGGGAAAAGAAAGATGTAAAAAAGAAAGAAAAGAAAAAGGGTTAAAGGAAAACGGTGAAAAGGAAAACGGAGAGAAACAAGAGAGAAAAATAAAGATAAAAGAAATGAAAGAAGAAGAGAGAAAGAAAATAAAAATAAAATAAAATAAAGAAAAAAATAAAAATAAAAATAGAGAAAAGTAAAAAAAATTAAAAATAAAATAAAGAAAAGTAAAAAATGGGAGAGAAAAAAAAGAAAGAAAAATATGAAAAGGGAGAAAAAAGAAAACCAAAAACCAAAATTAAGGGGAAAAAATTATAAAGACAAAAGAAAGAAGAAGAAAAGAAAGATGTACGAAAGAAAGAAAGAAAAGCAGTAAAGGAAAACAAGAAAGAAAAATAAAGATAAAGGAAAAAAGAAGAAAAAAGAAAGAAAAGGAAAATATATAATTTTTAAAAAAGGGGAGAAAAGGGGAAGAAAATTAATGGAACAAATTAAAATGAAGGAAAAGGCAAAGAAAAAAGAAAAAAGTAGAAGGAAAACTAAATAAAGAAAAAATAAACAATGATAAAGAAAAAATAAAAACGAGAAAAAGGACAAAGGAAAATTGAATAAAAAGAGAAGAGGAAAAGATATAGTAAAAAAGAAAGGAATAAAGAAAAGGAAATTAATGGAAAAAAGGAAAAAGAAGGGAAAAAGAAAAAAGAAAAGAAAAAAGAAAAAGAAAGAAGAAAATGACTTTTTCTGCTGTTACAAAACTCGACTTTATTTTCACCATTTTTCAACTTACAGAACATATTTCCATTACATCAATTCCCAGAAGAATAGAACATATTCTCATATCTCAATAAAGAACAAGTCTAAGAGAATTCTCCTCTTTCAACCCACTTCAAAAACTAAATAAAAAAATTAAAAAAAATAAATAAATAAATAAATAAATAAAAATGGGTGACTTCTCGTTTTTTCTTTCTTTTTTGATGCTGACAAATCCTAATTATAAAAATGAATATATTTAGAATGCGTTATCAAAACTTGAACAATTCAGATCAGATTACCAGCAACATAAATCAGTAATTTGGATAAAACCTATCCTAGAAATATTCATGGGTCTTTTGTAGAAGAACCCCCAACAGTGATGGAAAAATGAATTTTGAAAAGCAAAAAACAAAAATCTACTGATTATATGCGATGTGAGCAAACGCCCTTGACCTACTTTTGTGAGTGCCGTCTAGACACAGGTCGGATTAGATTACGAATGCAGAATAAACGCTATTGTGAAGCATATCGAAGGATTTGTTTTTATAATAATGAGCTACCTTTTCAAGGCCAGAAACCACTCGAGGATAAGGGTTAATACGACGGATAGATTGTCGGTTCGATGATGAATAATATTATAAGAGGATTGAAGTTGAATACCAAGTCGATGATACGTTCTTGATAATCAGTCTTGCATGGCCTTTTTTCTGAGATATGATTCTAAGAAGTTTATCGTTCTTCTTCTTCTTCTTCTTCTTCTTCTTCTTCTTCTTCTCTTCCTCCTTCTTCTTCTCTGGAATATTCTAGGATTTTCTCGTCCGAGAGTTTTTCTTGGGGTTTAAGAAAAGCTTTCTTTAAAGTGATGTTTCTCAAAAACATTTTATTTCTTACCTCCTTTAAAGAATAAATACAAAAATACGGTGAAGATCAAATCAACGAAGAGCCAGGTTCGGGGGGTCCGAACTGTTCAAAGGACAACTGGCTACTGACGTCAAAATGGTCAAAATCCAGCAGTCGAAAAAAGAGAATCTCTACAATTGAACAGGAGGAAGGGGGTCGGTCCACAGTGTCAGTGAGTACAAAGCACCAATCGAATTGCTGAAAAGCCCCCCCCCCCGCCCCGCAAAAAAAAAAAAAACAACTTAAAGAAAAAATATACAAATAAAGACAAGATGTTAACCTCGCTCCACCCTTGTACCCAGCACTGTCGATGGAGGAAAGCTTAAAATATAAAATTCCAACAATCTCCACCTTCTGACCTTGTATCACATCTTGCCGTGGTGGAAAGGTTTTAAATACTAACTCCGTTTTTTTTGTTTTTTTTGTTTTTTTTAATGAATGAGTCAGCATTTATCAAAACCAAAATATAAGGACTAAAGAGATGGATGGATTGTCAGTTACAGTGATGAAGAATATTATGAGAGGATTTAAAATGATGGCCGGAATGGACAGAGTTTGATTTATGGACAGTTTCGCAAGTATTTGTTTGCATTGGATTTGAAGACGACCATGTTATAATCAGCAGGGAAGCAATCTTGTAGTAACGTGTTCCACAAATGTGTGAGTTTTACATGGAGGCAAAAATATAAGGGAAGTGATCTTTTTATGATTTTGATTTTTGATAGTGGTCGTAGCCATTTGGATCTATTCGAAATATTGTTTTCATCTTGAGCATTTCGTCCGATGTAACCTCCGAACTTCAAGTGTATCTTATTAAACTCAGGAATCTTTCTGTCAAACTCGGGAATTTGCATGGAATTTCAAATGGAACCCTTTGTTTAATCCATGGAGGTAGTATGCTTCCGTTCTGTCAGCCATGACCAGGTAGAAGTCTCAAATAATTCACAAATTGTGGACGAGTGTCACTTAGAACGCAAGTTTACTCAATACTTTATCTGCTATGCTGCAGATCCTTGCAGAAAATTCTAATATGAATTTCGGGAAACCGTAAACCTATAAAATCCAGTTCTAAGTTCTTTTATGGAAAAAGGCTGAGACTAGCAACATCACATCTGTGAGAGAGAGGTTTCAGAGAAGAAGAAAGGATGGGAGTAGTGTGTGGGTGTGGGGGGGGTGTCAATCAAATTACATATACTTTTCTGCAGCTTATCAAGAACCCTCAAATAGAAGAGATTCACCAACGTAAATATGACAACAGTCTTCGTACGTGGTCATTTGTAGTGATAGAGAATAGTCTTAGGTGTGAGAGCGCGTAGAGAGTGATATAGAGAACCAATTTTATAAGGAACGGAAAAAGCAATATGGACCTAATATATAAAAACTCCAAGAAAGATTTACCGACCGGCAAAAAGAAAGAGTTTACCAACCTGCGGAAATTTAAATGTAATGTGAACAAACATTTCACTGCACAATTCTCCACTTATGTTTTTCTCTATAAATCAAGCCCTATTCGCAATAGCCCATTACGCCTCAATGGCAATGTTCTTTGCTTTAGGTGAATAAAAGTATTAAAAAAAAAAAATAATAATAAAATAAAAATAAAAGCAGCTCCCGCTCCTAAAAACGAAAATCTACCCTCTTTCAACCACTCTATCTGTGCTTTAAAATAACCTGCTTAAAAATTCAACACATTTCCAACATTATGTTCAAACAAGTCCTTATTTACGTGGCTCCACACTGCTGGATAAAATAATGAGCTCTCCGCTTTTTGCCTGAAGCAGAAAGGAGTAAACTACTAAACGCTCCTTTCTGTTGGTCTGCAGTATATCCTTTCGCCTTTCGATCGGAAAAGTTGCTGCAGATCTCCACGATTGGGTCCGTTTTATATGGGGGGGAGCATTGATGCTTGTTAAGATAGAGTCGGCAGATCGATTTTTTTTTAATATGTGATTTTAAGCCAAAACAATAGTACTTACTTAATTGTCATATCGAAAATAGTAATATATCCAAAAATTACGAAAATTAATGCAGTAGAACATCTGTTATTGTGTTTTAGTCTAAAAAAAAATCTATCGCTCTCAGCTAAAACAAAACGTCGCCATCAAAGTAGTCAAAAGGGAGATAAGTATGTTCCCTGTACTCGCGATCTTCAATGTGTTCACATCTAGGGAAAAGGCCATTTCCCCCAATTTTCTGTAAAAATTACTTTTAACTATAAATAATTTTCTACTTGATGAATTTTCGTAAGTTTTGGATATATTACCATTTTCGACATGACAATTAAGTAAGTACTGTTATTTTTGCTTAAAACAACATATTTTTTTTAATCGATCTGTCGACTCTATATTAAACACCAAAATAAAATCTGGGGTCGACTTTCTTAATACAAAAGCTTTATAGAAAACACCTACATATACCCCACCATAATATCCTCTAATCTTACCCCCTTAAGAAAACGGGTAAAATGTGGGGTGTTACTCGACAGGATAGAATTCGTGTCATTGAGTGTTAACATAAAAAAAAAAATCTTTAAATTAAATAATATATATACCATTCGGTACGGACCCGACCATGGAAGATCAGATAATAAATGAACATGAATTTATAAGACCAAAAAATTCAACCTTGATCGCTCTTCGGGGCTCGTGGCGCAATGGATAGATATGTTGAATAGATAGGTGTGTCAGAAACTGACCTTATGAATGCGTAAAAAAATATTGAATAATTCGACCCCCTGTCTTTCCAAGCTTATAACTACTCGAAAAATGTAATTCAAACCCTAATTTTTTTTTTCAATTAAAGGAGCAAAGACCAAAAAATAAAAAATAAAATAACAGGTTTAATAGCAAATTATGAAATATTTGTTTTTTTAAATCGGTTTTCTTTAAAAGATTTGAACAAAATAAACGAAATTTGACTTAGGTCGATTATGAAAAATCGATATAAATTCAAAAAAAAAGACAAACACTTACCTGTAAAAATTACTAATCAATGTGTAGTTGCATTCTTCATTATTAAGAATTTATCCATATTTATATTTTAAAATCCATTTATTTTTTAAATAAAAGAATTTTTTAAACGCCTATTTGAAAAACCCGCAAACATTGCAAAGATTTTACGTTTTTATTTAAAACTGGAAGTATTTTTTATTATTATTGTTTTGAATTACGGGTGGACAGAAGGAAGTAAAAACCACACGTTCGCGTTAGCCGTCTACGTGAATTAAAAAAAACGTTTGTCTAAAATATTATATTCAGTTTATTGGAAAGAGCATAAAATTTCACATTGACCCTGAAAATATCATAAAAATTTAACCAATAGAAAAATTTTGATAGATTTTTAAAGTTTAAAAATTGAAAAAAAAAATCGTAAAATTCAATTGATTTCATTACGTTAAAAAATGGCTGCATGAAGGCACGCCAGCACTTTGCAAACACTGTTTTAAAAAAAATAAAAAATAATATTTCTATTATTTTTTTAAACAACTTTAATAGTTTATTTTAGAAATATATTCCATAAAGAAAATAAACAACCTACTTTTAAAAGAGAAATTACGAGTTTTTTATATTTTATTCGCAATTTCGTGTTAGGGGTGTCAAAAATTCCCCCAAAATTCTCATGCACCTATTGAATCTCAACAGCTCCAGGTGAGAATTGTCTGAAGATAGCAGTTTTAATCCTACCCAAAGCCAGCCAGAGGCTAACTTGCCCAACATATGGTGAGACGAAAACAACTACGGAAAGCAGTAATTGCTGTGAATGCAGTTAGGAAATTCAGAGTTCCTATCCCATTGTGGTTACCACCTGACGAAGGCCAGAAGAATAGTGGGTCGAAACGTCGTGAAACAACAACGACTAAAAAGATGAGGATAATAGTCCGTAATAAATAAAATTAATAAATAATACTCATATCAATTCCAATTAAATAATATATAAAAACAATGTTGGAAGAATTATATTCCATTAATAAATTACATGCACTGATTAATAGTAATTTTCTTTTTGTGCATCTTGTATTTCAACTTCCGTTAAGGAAGCCTGATCTGAAAGAGTGATGGTGTCAAGCCTCAAACTGTTGTAATTTTTATGTATATATAATTTATATCATATATACAAACTGACAATTCATTTGCCGTTATTCTCAAGATCAACATAGAGACGAATTCCAAAGTATAAGTTTTATTTACAATTAAGCGTCATTGACAGAGAGAGAGAGAGAGAGAGAGAGAGAGAGAGAGAGAGAGAGAGAGAGAGAGAGAGAGAGAGAGAGAGAGAGAAGTTAGTTGTAAGCGGTTGGTTGGTGCATGAATCGCCAATGAAGCGGTGTCAAGATGTCAAATCAAGCTCGCTGCTATGTTTGCTCTCTCTCTGTTTTCTGTTGTTTACTTTTCTCTTGTATAGTCACAAATCGACATTCCTGGAATTGTAAACATCAAGATATTACATAACTCTTTTTTATTTTGCATTGCGCGATTCATAACTTCTGGCCTTGGAATGTAAACAGTTCTTTGTTTTCGTTTTAATTACAATTCCGATCATTTTAATGCGACCAAAAATGTAGGTCAACTCCATCTGGAATGTGCATGTGTGCACATCTCTGCTTTCAAATGTGCTTCGCCACGTCTCTATATCCAACAAAACGAGTCCGCCCCATATGTGCACTTGAGAAATCTCATGGATACAATTTGCTTGAGACATGATCTGTATTAATTATGAACAATAAATTATTTAAACGCTTCCTTAATGATTGGACGCTTTTTGCAAGCATAAAATCTTCGCTGCAGATGAAAATTATTTAAAAAAATATATATTTTTTAAATGATTATATATTTTAATAATTACACAATTCTTTATCTACCTGACATTGCCCGGGATGTAGGGGAATCGGTTTGTTTATAATTTTTAATTGTTTTCACATTTAAAAAAAGAAACTTATACAGAAAAATTTTAAAAAATTTAGTTTTAAGCAAGACAACTAGTCTTATATTCTTAGTCTTAGCTGCACAATCATTAACCCTTATCTGGGATTAAAATATGAGTTGTTCCCCTTGCTGATTTTGATTTTTAGGTTATAATTTAAAAAAATGTTCTTGCATTACCAGTTATCTGGGTGGAAATACATTAAGTTTTAAACACCTCAAAAGCATGTGGACCAGATCTCATCCCGGCTGTGCTATTAAAAAAATGCTCTGCCGAGGTTGTCCAGTTCTGTTCAAACTTTACAATAAATGCCTTAATAAATCTTGTTTTCCCGACTGCTGGAAAACCGCCTCTGTGGTACCAGTCTTCAAGAATTCTGGTGAAAGAACTGATTCACTAAATTATCGCCCCATTAGCCTCCTCCCGCTTTTCGCCAAAATATTTGAGTCCTTAGTTAATCAAGCCCTAGTCCAGCACCTAACAGCTGCTAAACTCCTGACTGACAAACAATATGGATTCAGGCAAGCCCGTTCAACAGCAGATATCTTAACTGTAGTTTCTGAACGTATATACCGTTCATTGGATAAAACAGGGGAGAGTAGAGCGATGGCCCTTACAGGGTATGGCACGATGGTCTTCTAAGGAAAATTAGATCATATGGAATCACTGGAAGAATGCATAATGTAATAAAATCCTTCTTAAGTAAGAGAAAAATCAAAGTTTTCCTCGACGGTCGTACATCCAAACAATATGACATAAATGCGGGAGTACCTCAGGGGTCTATCCTTGGACCTCTATTATTCCTGATATTCATAAATGACCTCCCTGATAAAATTGTTTCAGAGATGGATATATTTGCCGATGACACCACTCTCTATAACAGATATGAGGGGAAAACAAATGAACACATATCCAAGGAAATGGCAGAAACACTAGAGGATGACCTCCAATCCGTAGTGGAATGGGGACAAAAATGGTTGGTCACATTCAATGCTGCTAAGACTAAGCTTGTTTCCTTCAATAACTACAAGAAACCTTCTCTACCACCAATAGCAATGGCCAAGAACACATTGCCTGAAAGTACTTCTTTTAAACTCCTCGGCCTAACGTTTACAGGGAATATGAACTGGAATAGATACATTGAGAGCATTGCCAAGGCTGCTGCAAGGAAGGTTGGCTCCCTCTACCGTGCTAGAAAACTACTTACGCCTGACAGTATCCTATACCTCTATAAGGCAACCATTCGCCCATGTATGGAGTACTGTTGTCACATCTGGGCTGGTGCATCTGCTGCTTGTCTCTCGCTCCTGGACAGGGTTCAAAAGAGAGTCGCCAACCTGATAGGTCCTGAACTGTCATCTAGGCTTCAACCTCTGATCCCATCGACGAGATGTTGCATCCCTCTGCCTGTTCTACAAATACTTTAATGGTGAATGCTCTGACGAACTGCAAACACTTGTACCTCCCCGACGTAACTACCCCCGACAAACCCGACAAGCTACTAAGTCTCATCCCTTTACAGTAGAGATCCCTAGGTGCAAGAAAGCCTTTTACTCCAATAGTTTCTTCCCCAGAACTGCGGGTCTTTGGAACTCCCTTCCGCGATTCTGCTTTCCCAACTGCAATGATATGCAGAAGTTCAAGTGTAATGTTAACAAACATCTTTCTACTCTTCTCCCTTCATAATGACCCCGCTAATTAAGTCCCTAATAGTAGCCCCCTGCTTCAAAGTGGCACTGTGCCTTGTTTGGGGTGAAAACTGAATAAAATAAATAAATAAATAATGACAGTAATTTGATTTGATTAGCCTTGCACTTTCATCTTCATTGCAATCTCTCTCTCACACACAGATATTATGTTGCTAGTCTCAGTCTTTTCTATAAATACTATTATAGCATATATTCTTCAGAATTGTCTGATCTATTCCCTGCTTTCCATCTTGTTTGACTCGCCGTTTTGATACTTTATTGTAATAAAACTTCCGGTACATTCTTTTCAAAAACTGCAGGTATGTGGAACTCTTTTTTATTGACTGTTTTACTCCTACCTGTAACATTGCTCTTTTCAAGACTAAGGTCAACAGATATCGCCTGTCTTTGTGAAAATCATCTTTCACTTTTGTTAGCTCCTTACATCAAGTGGCTTCACGTTTGTGTGCAGTCTGTAAAGTTCTGTGTAGACAAAAAGAATGAAGAAAAAAAAAGAAAAAATGGCCGCCTTTTTTCTTTTTTTATGCTTGTAATATTGTCATATAACATGCAAAGAAGATGCTTCCGGTTGGATATAAAAAGCCTTATTTTTTAGAGACAGGGGGGGATTTTGGATTTCGATATCAAAGTAGCAGTTGCTTTCAGTAGTGCATCGTGTTCTAGAGTTGAATTTTGACAATACGAGGGGACGTGCAATAAGTAATTCCCCTGACCCACTTCCAGTTGTCTGATCTAGCTGAAATTTTGCATGTGCAATGATTTATATCTCTACGGGTTATGTAGCAAATTACAGTTCTGAACTAATTGTGGTTTCTGTTTTACAGGTGTTTGAACTGAGTCAGGTGGGAAATGGAGCCTGATGAACGTCGAGCAATGATCTGGTTTTTGTATTTGAAAGAACGCACACCACAGGAGACTTTTGATGAAATGAAAGAAACTTATGGTGATAATGCCCCATCATATGACCTTTTAAAACGCTGGCATCGTGAATTCAAACATGGCCGGAAGTCTGTGGAAACAGCTCCTAGACCTGGGCGCCCCCCCCCCCTTCTGCCATTGATGAGGCATCTGTTCGTCAAGTTGAGGCTGCCATTTTGGAAGATCAGAGCATTACTATTCGTCAAATAGCCCCAGATGTCAAGATTAGTACAGGGTCTGTGGAAACTATCATTCATGACCATTTGCATATGCATACGGTGTCTGCCAGATGGATTCCCAGGTCGTTCACACCATTCCAGAAGCGAGAATGCGTCAAGTGCTCGAGGATGAATTTGGAGATCTGCCAAGAAGATGAGTCAAAGTTTTTCAAAAGACTGATTACACAGGATGAAACCTGGGTCCATCACTATAATCTAGAGACTAAAGCCCAGTCAATGCAGTGGAAGCACTTGGACTCACCACCTCCAAAGAAGGCAAGGGTGCAGCCCTCCACTGGCAAGGTCATGCTCACAGTCTTCTGGGACCAGGACGGAGTAGTGATGACAGATTTCCTGCCAAAGGGTACCACAATTACAGGAGCCTATTATGCTTCACTTTTGAGGGAATTAAGGGAAGCTATCAAAATCAAGAGGCGGGGCAAGATCAGCAAAGGTACCCTCTTCCTGCAGGACAACGCTCCCGTCCACAACTCGCATGTCACCAGATAAGAAGCACGGGCTTGTGGTTATGAAATCCTTCCCCATCCTCCCTACTCTCCTGACCTGTCACCCTCTGACTCACCTCTTCCCAGCCATGAAGTTGCTTTTGAAAGGAAAGCATTTCCCAGATGATGCAGCCTAGATTTCTGAAGTCACGTCGTGATTGGAGGACCAACCTGGGGTGTTCTACAAAAACGGTCTTCAAAGCTGTATCACACAATGGGAGAAATGCATAACTCTGGGTGTTTCCTATATAGAGAAAGACTAATAACTGGGCCAAGTTTCGTTGCTCTACTACTATGGGAAATGGGTCAGGGGCATTACTTATTGCACGCCCCTCGCAGAATGTTAAAGTTGAGCTTTTGATAGCAGAGCGTTAAGATTTAGAGTAGCGAATTTGTATCAAATTTAACATTTTTTAAGCGCATTTCAATAATAACAACAAAAAACTCTACTAAAATAAATTATTATAGTACCAATAGCATGATACAACAATAACAAATGAAAATTGGCTAATCGATGCTATATCAATCTAACTTTTAAAATCTTATAAGATGACTTTATATGTTAGAAGTAAGGTACTATTTGTGCTTATATATATATATATATATATATATATATATATATATATATATATATATATATATATATATATATACTCGGGTTTTTGTTATTCAAAAGTAATAAACTAATGAATTCAACGAGGTTGTTAGATAGTGCTCAATAAAAAAGAGCTAATAATACTTATTTATTGTTAAATAAACATGTTTACATCCCGCTGCTACAAATAGCCATTTGTTTCAATCAAACAACAGATATCATCAGGCAGCGACTTGACTATTCAAATGTTCAATGAATAATGGATTTTTTTTTTTTTTATTTTAGGTAGGAACTCTTTAAAAGTTTGAGTTAAAAAACCTTAAGACACAGAACTTTAATTATAAGATGTAAAGAGGGAGGGAAAATCTAAAGAAAACTAATAAAAAAATAATGGAGAGAGAATGATGAGGAAGAGCAAAAAGAAATAGAGAAAAAAAAAAAAACTCTATTTCTTTTTTCTCTTCCTCATCATTCTCTCTCCATTATTTTTTTATTAGTTTTCTTTAGATTTCCCCTCCCTCTTTACATCTTATAATTAAAGTTCTGTGTCTTAAGGTTTTTTAACTCCAACTTTTAAAGAGTTCCTACCTAAAATAAAAATCCATTATTCATTGAACATTTGAATAGTCAAGTCGCTGCCTGATGATATCTGTTGTTTGATTGAAACAAATGGCTGTTTGTAGCAGCGGGATGTAAACATGTTTATTTAACAATAAATAAGTATATATATATATATATATATATATATATATATATATATATATATACTAGCAAGAGTACCTGGTATTGTCTGGGATTAAATGAGAAACCCTATATACTTTTATGCCCAGTCCATAACACCATGTAGTTGAGATTTACTCCGCCAATCAAGAGAAGATAAAGTGTTTTTCATTTTACTTCAGTTGAAGTTCTCAGAAATCAAGGGGTCTCTTCCTCACACTTAAACTATATAAGATACATAGATATTCGAATATTACATTAAAGTTCTCCTTTTCATCTCAAACGCTGAGTTAGTAAAGAAGCTGAGAACATAATTTTCCTCCCCCACCCCAATTGATCACTCCACTTAATAAGCCGTCCCCTTAAATAATCCAATTTACCAAATTTTCACTAATAACGATTACTACGATATTGTCCCATTGACCCTTATCCTCGAGTGGCTTCAGGGCGTTGATAAGTGGTGACTCCTTCATAAAAAAGTATATCTTTCTTTTTGGTCTTTTGATATTATTGGATTCCAGGACAAGAATTAATCTAGTCTGGTGGAGTATCCAGCTTTGTGTTGCTACTTGAAGTAATATCACTTGGAAAAAGTGCACCAGCTATTATATAAAAGGCAAAATGTGTGTGTGTGTGTGTGTGTGTGTGTGTGTGTGTGTGTGTGTGTGTGTGTGTGTGTGTGTGTGTGTGTGTGCTTGTATGTCTGCCAAAAACTTTTGACACATGCGACAGATCCACATGAGATCAGTATCGCTTTGAAGTTCGATCCTTCGGACGACAAATATAAAAAAAATTGGCCAAAAACATTCATTCATCACCCTCAACTCGCCCATTTTTACAAGAAGTCGTTTTTTTTTCGCCAACATTTTTGCAATTCATCGTCTCTGTTGGATTGACTATAATTAATTTCAACGATCTTGACTTCCGGTTGCACGATGGAGACATCGGCTAAGGCATTACGTTTTTTATTTTTTTCCCTCCTTTGCGTTATGGGTTCTCAGCCTGCCTGTCTACTACCACTTTTTTGTTTTGGTCCCCCCCCCCCCTGCTACTAGCACTTTTTTATACTCCCTCCACCCGGGGTTCCTTACTACACCTCCACACACCCAGACAACGCCGGGTACCCCTGCTAGTTCCTTATAAAAGTCAATGTGTGTTAGCTATACTGAGATCTTATTTGAGCTACGAATATAATGTAATTTTGAATATTTAGTCCGAGTAGGGAAAAGTATCCTCATGCTAGGTTGTCCTAACACACCCCTAACACACCCCTAACACACCCCTATCCACTGAGACCTTAGACACTGGAGGATAGTGTTTAGTAGGCATTCAAGTTCTCTCTAATGTCTGGTAGGCATAACCTGCAAGGTGAACATCCACAAGGTTGAAATGGAATGACACAATGCTGCTTCAAGCACCAGATTTCCAGTTCTCAGCTAAGACTGAAAAGGTATGGATTTTTTTCACACAAATATATTTTATGTGTCTGGGAGTGTTCTTAGATAGGTCTTGTATTAGAATACCTCCAATAAATATCAATAATTGAAAAATTCAGATTAAAGAAGAAACGGTCCAATTCTGACCAAAGTTACCACCCTTATTAGTGATGGAACAATTTCATTATTTTTCCCGATTCTGTCCTACCGATTCTGTACTAAATTCCCGATTCCGATAGAATTACCATTTCCGATTTCGATTCTATATAAATCTCTCAATATTTAACTATAAAAGTGTTATTTTGTCTCGATTAACGTAAAAACACATCTTAAATATGCATATACTTTCTCAAGCGTAAAAACACACTTGTGGGGGTGATGATCTAGAAATTTTAGTCTTACTGCAAGTTCAAAATCAATAAATATTTACAATTATATTATTACTACAAGCAGTGGAAGATGTTTCTTAAACCAAAGTCAAATAAAAAGATAATTTAAGGAATCAATTTTAGCATCGGAAAATAGGCTCAAATTTTTCCGATTTTGATACCGATTCCGATATCCCAAAAAACTCCGATTTTTACGATTCCTGATTCCAATTAATCATTCCAACACTAACCCTTATACAGTCTAACATTAAAAGTGCATCTAATAAGTTTTATCACTGCACAAGCAGAAGGGCCCAGCATATAAAATCAGTAGTAGGTTTTTTTTTTATAAGACAGCTGTGTGTATGAAATGAATGTTTCTGTTTAGAGCATAATTAAACCATGGTACTTGACTTTTGCATTTTAAACTTTAATTCAAGTTATTATGTAAAAAAAAAATTATAAAATCAACAATAGGTTCTCTACAGTGCAATGTAGGCTACAATTTCACTGATTTCTATAACAATAAAAATATTGGAAGTGTGGGAGCATTCGTAAATCCTTATTTAATCCTGGGCAACATCAGGTCTTCCTGCTAGTTTATATATATATATATATATATATATATATATATATATATATATATATATATATATATGTAAATGAAATGTCTTTTTCAGGACAGTTTATTTCTTAAGCTATAACATACGATAGACTAACCTGTTAAGGGTAAAACCTTATCAGCTACCCACAAGCTAGTGAAGAAACTACGATTCTAAAATTTTCACTGATTCCAATACAATTAATGATTCCATACTAAATTCCTGATTCTGATAAAATTACTGTTACATCCTTGTTCCGGGTTTAAATGCACAGTAGTAACTTAAACTCCAGCACACGGACTTAGAGTTAATGTGTGCACCTGGGCTTAGGGAAAGGTAAGGGAATTTACCACCAAGGATGGCTACTCGGCTAGTTCCCTGAATCCAGTCGAGTGTAAGCAAATTTAATCGTTTATTGAATTTTCCCAAGTCTCTAATCAAACAGTGAGAAGCGAAGCAGACAAAGAGGAGGCAAAAAAAAAAAAAAAAAAAATTCAATATGAAATAATGAGGAGGTCGGAGGCAGAAATATAGTTTATGTATTCTTTTTTATATATGGCTTTTATTCATCTTTTTTATGTATAAAAACAGACAAACAAACAAACAAAAAATAACCCAAGATTGAAAGTGACAAAAAAAAAAGAAAGAGATCATTGATGACGGAGAAGAAAGAGTGGTCGCCATTAATTCCAGAGGGAAAAGGTGGCTATTAGTTCTGAGATGGGGCCAACAGTTCGTTTAACGATCCATCCGCACGGTAAACTCCAGTCGAGTATCTGCCGGATTGCAACAACACAAAAGTCTTTTTGGTGGGGGATAGAGGAGAAAAAATTCACAAACCTGTTTCTCATGTGAGTCCAAATCAAAGATCCTTGCTATTTCTATTTCAGGGTAGTATGTTACCGCATATAACATTTCTTTTTTTTTTTCTTTCCTTTTTTTTTATATTTCATTGTCTTCTCCGCTCTTTTTCTTTTCGGAGCTCAGTAAAAAAAAAAAGGAGAAATATTCGTCGCTCTTCATGGCTAACTTAGATTCAACCGTATAACATTTTTTTTTCTTTTTAAGGTATCATTCGCTTCATCGCCTCTGATTCTATGAGCCAAGAAAACAAAAACATCGCCTTCTCTTGGCGAATCGCAAACTCAGACTGCCTCTTTTTCTTTCCTCCTTTCCCTCCCACCTCTCGGCTGCTGCTGCTGCTCATGTTCCCTACGACCTTTGCATGGCCTCGCATTGATTCTAAACATTATCTGTACCCCAGCAGGGTCGCAGTAGTTTGGTCTGCTGTTTGACTTACGTTCACTCTGAGGTCTCAGTTTCTTCCCCCTGGCCTTCTCTGGGCTTCGGACCGTGACATTACCGCTTCCAATTCCAATTCTTTATAAATTTCTAAATATTTAACTATAGAGTTGTTATTCTTTCCCTGATTATCATAAAAACGCATACTAAATGTGGAGATATTTTCCTAAATGAAAAAAATACACTATCGATTTTACTTTTACTAGTTAAAAATCAATAAATATTAATTATTTTATGATTATAACTAGCAAAGGAAGATTTTGTTTTTAACACATTGAAATAAAAAAATTAAAAGAATTGTTTTGGCATTGAAAAATATGCACACATTTTTCCAATTCCGATACCAATACACTCAAATGTTCCGATTTTTCTGATTCTGATTCTGATTCTCATTAATCGTCCCAACACTAGATAATATGTTAACTTTTCTACTCTATTTTTAGTCTGTGCTGTTTCACTATTGTTTTCGGGTTTTGTGTCAATGACAACAGGATCAAACTTTAACAAAAATGGGTATCATTAAAATGCGTTCATTCTATCTGCGTATTTAGTAATAAAAAGGAAACCTCAAAGCTGTGACAAACAAACGAAAAATTTATTTAAAAAATTAAGTGTGACAGACCAGAAAAATTACAATGTTTTAAAAATATTTTCGTAAATTTCATCCATCCAAGACAAATTATAAGCACATATAAAGGGCTATTTGTAATGTAGCGGGCTTGTATATATTTATGAGTACATATCATTGTCTAGTGTATATATATTTATGTGTCTATATATATATTTGATTTTCTAGTGTTGAGAGTATGAGCAGAGCATATAACATAAAAAAAAGGGACGGATAACAGTTCTCTTCGAGGGGGTTAACATCGACCAATAGTGAAACATATCTGGTCCATCTTTGGTCTTGTTTGACGGGAAGCCGCAAAGAAGAGTCATCCCAATGAATCAAAAAATCTCGGGTTGTCTTTTCAGCAACTTTATTTCGGATGTTTCCCCATTGGAAAGTTGTAACGCTGGTCCTAGACTTTTACTATCAACATTTCCTAACAGTCTTTCTTGCTTGGGGCCGTGGGCCGCCTATCTCTCTCTGAATAACGATTGTCGGCTTTCGTCTCTGACTCCCAACTCTAGACTTACTCATAACCAAGCTATTTCGTTACGTCATTATCTCCAGATGACCAAAGACACAAATAGGATGATTCACCTTTCACATATTTTGTTTATGTTAGTTAACATTCTTTTCACCAAGTTAACATTTTTGGGAACTATTTTAACATAAATAATTTCATCTTAAAACATACCTTTCGTCTTGATAATATTCTTTCTGTTTGTATTTTTACAAATATCAATAACGATCACAATAATGATAATCGTCCAGCTGACTTAAATTATATGTTTGGGGTTAGGAAAACGGACGAAAAAAAGGAAACTTTGCAGTTGTGGTAGAGGACGAATTCTTGATGTGAATGTCTGTAATGTAGTTGTATGTACTTATGAGTATATATTATCACCTAGTGTACATATATTTACGTATCGATATATTAGATTGTCTCTAAGATGCTGAGTGTGTATACAGGACATATAACATTTATGACAGACGGTCTTTACAATAATGGGGGATAAATACAGTTCTCGTTGCAGGGGTTAACATTGGCGAATAGGGAAACATACCTTATCCATCTGGGTTGATTTCGATTTGACGGATTCTTGGAAAAACTTTAATTGAAGATTCATATGACCAGAAGTCTTGGTTGTATTTACAGCACCTTTATTTACCGACGTTTAACATTCTTTCTGTTTCTATTTTTACAAATACCAATAACAATCATAATAATAATAGCATTGCACATATTACTAAAATCAACAGATACATTTTTATAAACTTTGAAAATTTATGCATTCATTTTAATGAGGACTACTATCCTCATATTCATAGTTGTTGTTGTTTTACCACTTTTCGGCCAACTTATCCTCTGGCCTTCTTCAGATGGTTATGAAGGCCAGAGAATGAGTTGTCCAAAACGTGGTGAAACAGCAACAACTATGAAGATGAGGATAGCAATCTACAAAAAAAAAATTAATACACAAAAGCCTCATCTCGAAGGATTCCAAAAATTAGAAATAAAAAGGTAGGTTGACAATTTAGTTTGGAAAATATTGTTTTATTGAAAAAGACTAAAGATCGACTGATAAAAAAACGCAAAAACTTATGATTAACTGATTAAAACAAAAGCATATTATTGATTAATAAAAACAAAAACATAGTTGACTGACAAAAAACAAAAATTTAAGACAGACTGATAAGAAATTTAAAAAAAAATTGATTAAAAAAGACAGCATAATAAGATGAAGTTATGAAAAAAAAATAAGACTGACTGATAAAACAAAAATTTAAGATGAAATGATAAAAAAGTTAAGACCGATTGACTAAACAGAAAAACTTAAAACAGGCTAATAAATAAAAAACAAAGGCTTATGACTGACTTATAAAAACAAAAATAAAAACTGACTGACAAAAAAATGAATAAAAATTTAAGATAGACTGACAAATAAAATCCTAAGACTGGCTGATAAAAACAAAGAAATATAATTGATTGAAAAAAAAAAAAAACTTATGACTAACTGATAAAAAAAACTGATAAAAAAGCAAAAGCTTATGACTGACTGATAAAAACAATTTAACACTGACCAAAAAATTAAGACTGACCAATACAAAACAAATATCTAAGACAAACTGATAAAAGACTAAAGACTCATTGATAACAAAACAAAAATTTAAGACTTAACGACAAATCAAAACGAAAAATTAAGATTAATTGTCAAAAAACAAACTGATTGATGAAACTATTAAAAAGTTTTAACTTAAGTATTAGACTAAAACCCTTATGACTGATTGATAAAAAAAAATCAAAACACTTATGTCTGATTATTAAAAACCAACTTAACACTGACTAAAAAAAAACTGACAGAAAAGATCATACATAGATATCCATGGATATATCTAAAAACACTTAGTACTGCATAAAAAAATATCTAGAAAGATTCCTTGTTTTCTACAAAATAAAATGCTTCCCTTAACTGAAATAAGTCTCAGCAAATTCCTGATTGTCGTCGATGCATGCAAAAAAATATTCAACCAAAATCAAAATGGAATTTCACTGACACATTTTAAGTCTTGCCCAATTAGTGCTTACTTAAGTAATGACTTCACACAATTCAAAATGGCGTTTGAGTTTACATGGCTTCTATCAGGTTTCCCTACAATGCCCATGGGAACAAAGCTTGGATTTAATAAAAGCAAAGCAATTTTTCCCGGCAAAATGTATCTTTCATTTGGGAAAAAGGTTGGGTTTTTTTATCAACTGCAAAAAATAACTAAAAATAAAGGATCACATGGGACTGAAATACAAGCATCACAATTCTCTTTCAACATTATGAACAACATCTATTTATATCTGTCTATTTATATTAGTGATGGGACGATTCCAATATTTTTCCCCGATTCCGATACAATTACTGATTCTGATTCTTTTATAAATCTTTAAATATTTTACCATAAAATTGTTATTTTGTCCCGATTACTGTAAAAACACATCTTAAATGTGCATATATTTTCTCAAACATAAAAACACATTTGTGAGGGGATGATCTAGAGATTTTAGTCTTGCTGGAAGTTTAAATCAATAAAATATTTATTATTTTATTATTACTACAAGCAGTGGAAGATGTTTTTATAAAAACAGAATCAAATAAAATAGATAATTAAAGGAATCGGTTTTGGCATCGGAAAATAGGCTCAAGTTTTCCCAATTCCAATACCGATTCCGGTACCTCAAAAAGCTCTGATTTTTCCGATTCACGATTCCGATCCCGATTCTGATTAATCTTCCCAACATTAATATATATATATATATATATGTGGTGCAGCTCCTGACTTCAGATAGTGTATTTTGACAACTTTAAAAAGTGCCAAGAACAGCCCTAACAATTAATATACATGTCGCTAATTTGACGAATGGAAACGATGGATGAAAACACGAATGTTATGAATGAGTAACCATTTAGTGCTTAACAACAGGATTTGGGGAATGAAAAGCGAAAAATAAACATAAATTAATAAAATACTCTATCTCACTCCCACAATGCACTCATTAACCTTCTTAACGGGTTGACGCAAAATTGCAACAGGTCTACCACCTCTAATAACAGACGATACTACATGCAATAACTCATTTTATTTGCAATATAAGACACAAGAGCACAATAATAATATGACACAAGAGCACAGATACATATAATAAATTCAACAATTGACTCATACGTGCATCAGAAAATGACAATTTTCATTGAGTCGATAATCTTTATAAATTCAAGATGGTCGTCATCACAGTATGCAAATTAATCAAACTTTACTATTTATTTTGATAGTCCTTCATATATGCTTTAAATGACATGTGTGTTGTTTGAGCATACAATAAAAGGTAAAGCGTACAAAGTAATTTTTAAAATAGGCGTAAAAAATCTTCTTTTTACAATTTTACAGAGATGTAAAAAAAATATACTTTAAAAGACCAAAGTTTGTTGAGAAGTTTTAAATTTCTTGAATGGACAAAAGCGTCAGAAAGTTAATTTCAAGGTTTCATTGTGTGTGTGTGTGTGTGTGTGTGTGTGTGTGTGTGTGTGTGTGTGTGTGTGTGTGTGTGTGTGTGTGCGTGCGTGCGCGTGTGTGTGTGTGTGTGCGCGCGCGTGTGTGTGTGCGTGTGCGTGCGCGCGTGTGTGTGTGTGTGCGCGCGTGTGTGTGTGTGTGCGTGTGTGTTTGTGTGCGTGCGTGTGCGTGTGCGCGTGCGTGTGCGTGTGCGCGTGTGTGTGTGTGCGCGCGCGTGTGTGCGCGCGCGTGTATGTGAGAGAGAGAGAGAGTGTGTGTGTGTGTGTGAGAGAGAGAGAGAGAGAGAGAGTGTGTGTGTGTGTGTGTGTGTGTATGTGTGTGTGTGTGAGAAAGAGAGAGATTTTCTAATTGACTAAGTCGTAATTGAAGAAATAGCAAACTTAAAGGAATTTCAATTTACTAAATCACTGTTTTCATAGGTTAATTTGGATGCAGGATTGTTACTTTTGGGGGTATAAAACAATTTTAATTGATTGAAAATATTTTGATGAGTTAACACTTTCCTGTGAAAACCAATTTGCTTTTGGTAGTGAAAAGAAATGCATATCGAGAGAAAGAAAGAAGTTAGCTTATTCAAGCCATTTGCTTTTTAGCATTCTTTGAAATTGCATCTCGCTGCAAAAGATGCCAAACTGCCATGAAAACTGTGAAAGAGAAAAAGAAGACTAAGAAAGAAATAAAAGGGGATAGCTAATATCAGTTCGGTAACTTTCCCATGCACGTTCGTCCCACACAAAACTACTGACAATGCTTACAATGCGTTTTATAACACCCCAAACAATAAGTCAATTCAATGAAATGCCGAATATTAGTGCACATATTTTGTTAACCAATCAAACTTTATGATTACGTACAAAGTGACAAAATCAGAAAAAGACTATAACTTATAAAATGTTATAGGGTCATTGGAAAGTAATTCCCTATTATAAAGTGCTTGAAATTTATTATTAAAACTAGTAAAAATATGCTGCCTCCCTCTGGTTGCATATTTTCGCTCGTATATATAATGTAACTGTTAAGTTTGCTAATAAAAGGCCGAATTATAACAATTTCTTATTGACATACTCTACACTTCTCAACAAGGAAATAATGCCTAGGAGAATGGTATTATGATGAGCCGACATATACTACGCTACCCCTTCCAAAGGAGAGTGAAATGCTTGGGAGTATGATGTTATTAATTGTGTATGTATTTATGCATAAAAACTTTGAATGAAAAAATGTGATAAACGCAACTTTTGAAACTGTTAAATGACCAAAACGACCAAAAAATTTTCCTAAAGACCCCCCCCAATTATTTATTTTTACATCTTGTAATATTTGATTAATTTTCTTATTTCAATTAAAGCAAACTTTAACTAATTCTAGTTTTGAACTTTTCATTTTTTTTTTCTTCTTTTCTTTCTTACTTGCCCTTCGATAAGTTAGATACAAGGTTGGTTTTTAATGCTGGGAAAATCCAGCTCTCTTAAAAAGCAACTATTTAAAAAATTGACACAAAAATATCTATATAGTCCACACTTCCTTAGAACGACTATTATTTTATTACTAAAACAGTTAATATTGCAATAGAGCACGAACACACATATGCAACTTGCCAACATATTTCTGTACACGTTATTTATCCATCCAAACAAAGATTTTACTTGTTATAAGTAATCCTTGGTGTATAATTACTATTTCCTGTTCATTTCAGTGTTATGTGGCCAGTAGTTTAAGAGTTTATCGGTTAAATATTTTCACACAAACATACATCTACTATTTTATTTATAAAGATGATATAAATAATATTTAACAAAAACAGCATAAAACTACTGGTAATGCATAAATAGATTATTCCATAGCTACAAGGTCCTCATATATATATATATATAATTTTTTTTTTCTTTATAAGTTTTGGTTTCAAACAGTTGGCGATTCAAACTGATGCACCCAAGTCATATGGATAAATTTTTTATTTTTGAAATCACAACTTTATAATATATAGAATCGATAGAAAATTGACTTTATATAGAGTATATATATATATGTAACCTGCATACATTAAAATATATTTAAGCGTATTTTACG
>NC_136506.1:31256666-31289166 GCF_053919585.1 Euprymna scolopes
ATATATATATATATATATATATATATATATATATATATATATATATATATATAATATAAAGCTGAATGTCTGTGTGTGTGTGGTCACGAATAGGCTCCTATATTGTTGACTATTTTAAAAAACTGATTACATATAATGATAGAAGATGTATCGAAACATAGGAATGGCTATGTTTGATCTGGCAGAACAGTGGTTCATTAAATTTGTGGGGTCTTCGTTCGCGCCTGGTCCACAAAGTATAGAAATAAAAAATTTAAAAATTAAAAAAAAAAAATCGTTTACAAGTGTTTTTGATATAGATATACATAATAATACTTTGATAAGTATGTTTTAACTTAAATAGGGATGCTATAATAAAATTGTGGGGTCTGCGTTTGCGCCTGGCCTCCATAGAATGGAATTAGGCACAAACTTTAATAAAGACTTTTCATATCTATCTGCGGAAGGATACTTTGATAATTATGTTTCAGTTTGAAGAAATATGGTATAAAAAAATTATGGGGTGTTCGTTCGCGCCTGACCCCCATAGAATGGAAATATGTCACAAAGTTTAACAAGGTTTTTTAATATAGATCCACAGAATATTGTGATAAGTGTTTCAGTGTGAACAGGTGTGGTATAATACATTTATCTATTTTATTTTTACTTTGATCATATTTTGCTTTGGTTTTGATACCCCCAAATTCGAAGCTATCTCTTTACAACTCTTCCTTTTCATACATTCATAAATCAGAGTCCATTTTCTATAGGCTGTTTTTGAACCCAGTCAACGATATATATATATATATATATATATATATATATATATATATATATATATATATATATATATATATATATATATATATATATATATAGTATTGATTTCAAAAGCTTTTTAAAAAAATAACTTGGTTTCCATCAGCTAGAATCGAAAGCAAAACATTTAGCCCTCCGGTTGCATTACCTCATTTAGTGCCCAATAGTGTTCGCTACCGTTTGAGCTAACTTGGCGGATAGATAAGAAAGATTTAAAATAAAACCGCTTTTAGCTTTGACTAAGTTTACGCATGCGCAAACTAATAGAAATGTCGGCAAGTTGAAATGAACATTTTGCAGTTTAACTTGCCGACCTCTGTACGCGTTATTCATCCATCCAAACAAAGATTTTACTCTTTATAAACCATCCGTGGTGTATGATTATTATTTCCTGTTAATTTAAGGATTATGTGACCAGTAGTTTAAGAGTTTAGCAGTTGAATATTTACACACAAACATACACACATGCATACATTCACTATTTTGTTTATATAGAAGAAGATGGGTGCAATTTTTTCTTTTTTGGAAGAGGGAGATAAAGGGTCACTCTAAATTTAACAATGCAAGTTGAAACCCAAAACATGTGTTGCTCACCAGCCAAATTTTGACACAATAAATTTCTAGGCAAATGTAAAACGATATCTTTGCTCCTGCTTTAATGTCATTATTTTTTTTTTCCTAACGATGATATCATAGCGCTAAAAATAAAAATAAGCTGTTACATTTGCTTTTCAACTTCCACAAACTGAGGTGTCAATGGTTACTATTTTTTTATCTTGCATCCAAAGAATGTACCTTAAAAATAAAGAAATAATCAATAAAATAATATATCATTGTCATTGTATAAAAAAATAACACAACCTAATGATCATACGTTGATTTTACTTCCAGGCCAAAGTGATCCAATATGACCCGCAACACATATAAAAGGTTGTTCTAATGTAACAGAGTGTGGACGCACATACGGCAGCAGCAGTAACTGCCAACGTATGCAAATGACCGAGCCCTGTGTGAGGTGACACCACAGCAAGGAAGAAGAAAAGAAAAATATTATTAAAAAAAAAACGAAAAACGTGATCTAAGAAAAAACAGAAATAGACATGTTATACACATTGTTAGAGAGAGAGAGAGAGAGAGAGAGGGAGAGAGGGAGAGAGAGAGAGAGAGGGGGGGCGTGTTGTAAACATACATGTTTTGACAAAGACAAAGTACTATGTGTTCGACACTGCAGAGTTTTGTTAAGCAGATTGGAGCACGAGAAGACATTGGAACAAAAGACAAGGCTTTATTCTGTAAGTACCTGTAAATAAATGTCTTTTTTTTTCAATTTAAAAACGTGAGTCAAATTCTTTCCTTGTTTTCCTATTCTTTGCGATTGTCTGTATACAACGTGTGGGTCCCGAGTGTTATCATCATGTTGTGTTAACAACTACATTACACTAAGACATAATAACAAGTGCCGCAGATTGTACCAAATCCAACAGAGTCCAGTCCATTTTTTAAATTACCTTTCCCTGTTGACTGTGGCGTGTTGCTGGTCGTGTGTAGTTCTAGGATGTCCACTCTCCCAGGCTTTGCATTCTCTCTTTAAGAAGAGGTTAGTTTACTGTTAATCGCTTGAAGTGCTCCTACCAGAAAATGCCAATGGGGCTACTCAGACAATTTTTGTAGACCAGAATGCCCTTTCCCTAAAGCACTGGCTTTTCAAGCCACTTTCCGACTCTTGTGTCACATCATCCCGCTATGGGAGAGAGATAAATAACTTCCAACATTTTTGTCTTTTGCAAACAAAAAACTAATGAATTAACAGCAGCCACAGTTAGCACAGAATAGTCCCGGAGTAGGAACATAGCCTTATGGTTAAACACACAAGACTATAATCTGTTAAAGACTGATGTTGTTGGTCATATGACTAATTTCTGTCTGTTGATTGATCTGCACATGCGCACGTTTTGTAATAGAATTCAAACTGAAGTTCGCAGTTCGGAATAGACACTCGAAATGTGTTGGCGTGCTATCTTCTCTATATTTAAACAAGACATTAAAATGTTGAAGTGAACTTGTTTAAGTTACCTGGCAAAGTTTATAATGTTGAAGTGATTGCGTCTAAGTTACCTGGCAAAGTTTATATCTTGCTGAGAGAAATCTACTTCAAGGAAATCCAAGAAATCGTTTGAGGTCTTGGCAGATAAATATGTCGGAATAATACCAGCTTGGAGGAGAGAAGACACATGTGGAAAATATTCTCACTAGGAAAGATTGAAGTAAAAAATGTCTATCACTAGATATTTTCTTCTAAGGCCTGAAGGAAACAGACACGTTTCAAGCTGCAGTTTTTCTAAATCAAAAGAAAAGAATATTTCTATTCTGACTGGACTTAAAAAAGGAACAAGGAAGTTTTTTTTACTGGACTTCTAACCTCTTCAGAGAATGTTAAAATATGAAGAACTGTATATTTTTTTTTACAGGAAAATGAGTAAATAAATTCCTCGCTATAACAGAACACTCTCGGAACATTATTTCAGGTAATATGTTATCTTTGTCTGCAGATATTTCAACTAATTTCTCGGGAGGACTTTTATTTAAACAAAGAACATGATATTACAGAATGTAAGCTTTAATTGCAAACAAAGAGAACAAACTCTTTTCGGCTTTTCTAAAAGTATTACGACCTTCTAAAAAAAAAACCCTACATTGGTCGAAATCACAGCAGTAAGTAAAAAAAGCCTTCCCAACCCGTCTTTCTTTCTTTTGTAATTGTTACAACACAAAGGACTTTCTTTTTAGTTAAGAGCAAAATCTTAGCAGCAGACAGCTAGTGAACTTTGTTTTTGCTCTAAATTTCTTTTTTTCTTTCCTTAATAAAATTGTTAGTTTGTTTCTCTCTACTAAGTATTTCCTCTCCTCATTTTTTGCTGCTTTTCTTTGTCGTTTTATTGGTAATGTTTTTATACGTCGAAATGACCTTCATTGGAAGTAATGATAATAATTTCGATAGGTGTTCCACAGAGGTTATTCTAGACCCAACATTGTTTCTTTCTACATCGATGATCTTCCAGGGAATTTTATTCAGAAAGATTAATATCTATGCTAATGATAAAACCCTCTGTTCTGGTGTTGCTTTTTGCCCATCGTCCTCAGATCAGTTGACATATGCGGCTGATCTAGAAACTAACCGATGTTCGATTGTGGATTAAGAAACAAAATGACTTGTTTCGTTTAATCTAGTTGAGACTCAGCTAGTGTCTTTCAATCGTAGACGTGTCCCTTTTTCTTCCTGAGATTCTCATTGACGGATTTGCTCTTTAGGAGAAATCGACTCTGAAATTTCTAGGTCTTTCTTACTCGCAAGATCTTCTTCGGGGTTCATACATATTGAATCCATTGCTCTTTCTGTTTCTTGTAAAGTAGGTTATCTCTATCGTTATAAACACTTTCTTACATCTGAGGCTATTCTCTATCTCTACAAATCTATCATGTATAAAGTACTACTGCCATATTTGGGCTGGTGAATCTCTCTCCTATTGAAGGGTTTTTAATAAAGTACACAAACGTATCTGTAATTTGATTGGCCCATTCTTTCTCTCACAAGCGTGATGTTGCTACTCTCAGTCTTCTATATATACTCAGTCTTCTCTATATATATAAATGTGTGTGTGTTTGTATGTTTCATAAAAACTTCTGACAGACGCGTCAGAACATGACGAAACCGTTATCGTTTTAAACCGCGATCTTTCAGACGACAAATATCGAAAAATTGGCCAAAAACAGTAATTCCTTCACCCTCAACTCGCCAGTTTTCTTCAAGGAGGGGATGCTTTTTCCGCCGACATTTTTGCAAGAGGGATGAGAAAAAGGGAAGAGAAATGAGAGAGGGGGAAAGAGGGAAAGAACAAAAGACTGATAGAGAGAGATAAATAGATAAATGTTATTTTATCCCGGGTGTTCCTGCTATTATTGAGTCGAGATTAAAAGCAACAAAATGTGGTTGTTTTTTTTTTTTTTATTTAAAGGGAAACGTGTAAAATGTATTTTAAATGAGAATATTTTGTAGTTATAGAATTTATTTAAACCTAATGCACACTTTGTAACTTGCCTGTAAATAAATTTACTCTTTAAATCTCTAAGAGGTTAATGTAGTTTGCTTGAAGCATTGTTTCGTGTGTATATAAAGGTAATTAAAAATAAAAACAATTAGGATTAATGGATAAACAGAAACTGAAGCAAATTAATGATAGAATGAGCTATGCAGAGTTTTGTAGCTGGGTTCGAATTTTCTGACCGACAGGAATTGTCATCCTACACATATGTCTGCAGATCTAAAAGAATAATTATTATTTAATAATAATATTATTAAACAGTCTTCTTATATTAATAAGAATATTTAAGGATGGACACTGTCTACGAAGTATAAACTAAGAGGCAGTCAATTAGCATTTGTGCAACGTTCATGACTTCCGTCGTTCGAATACTCTGGATTGTTAAATGTTTACACCTGAATTAAGCATTTACTAGTTATTAATTCCCTTCATTCTCATGGCAATTGTTTGGTGGTCCAGAGGTAAAGGCATAGTCAATGGTAGTTTAATGGCTGGGTGGGTTCGAATCTTCTGACTGGTAGGAATTATCATCTTACCCTGGTGACTGTAACTAAAACTGCGTCAGCACTAACCGTATTCGGGTTTAACTGGCTTCCCCCGAAGGAGGAAGTTTCATGGGAATATTAAATTCACAAGCGGCCCCCAGTCGCATGTATATCCCTGTCAGGGGAGATGACGACGTTAGGTTTTTGCAATTCTTGTAGGGAGGTATCGACGTCCTCCGACATACAGCGCCTGGAATTTCCAAATTGGCCACCCATTTTAGTAATGACCAGGCTGAACGTTACTTAACTTCAGTGATCTGATGGGAACCGGTGTGTCAACGTGATTATGCCGTATATAACTGATGACTGTAGGTATAAAAGAATAAGTATTATTTAATTATATATATATATATATATATATATATATATATATATATATATATATATATATATATATATATATATATATATATATTGAATCCTACCCATGTCCTACATATGTTTGTCCTTCCCGACATGGGTAGGATTCAAGAACTGTCTTTTTCGCACGATCTATGACTTTTTCTTTTCTTACATTTTTATTTTTTTAATTCAATTATCCTGAAGATGTCCTCTGAAATAAGGACGAAACGTTGATTTTTTAATAATTTCATTCGTTTTTTTCTATTTTTCTCATAACATATATATATATATATATATATATATATATATATATATATATATATATATATATATATATAGTCATCCACATACAGTACTGTTTCTCTGTTTCACAGTTCATCAGTACAGATAGCCAGGATCGAAACCCGACCGCCCGTATGACAGTCAAGGCTTCTAACCATTACATTAATAAAACATTTGATTACTCATCTCTCGCCTTATCCGTTCATTATCGCAACCATCCTGTCCGATCACCCCCCCCCCCCACACACACACACACAACATTATACCTTCATCATCCGTTCATACGTACACTAATATATAGAGTGATACCTCCCCCTTAAAATGGCACCCATTTTTTTTTTTTATATGGAAGTCACCACTTATCAAGGCCCAGAGGCTACTCGAGGATAACGTTAATGGGTATACATTAGTCATTGTGATTTTAGCATAGTAAACATTAGAGGGAATTTTGTAACTTGGGGACGGTTCAATAAGAACTTATTCACGTTGAACTTGAAGACAATCAGATTGTAGTCAGCTGGAAAGCAGGCAAACGGAATAGAGTTCCACAGGCGAGCCGTTCTAAGGCACCCATTTCATCGTTAATAAAATCAACAATCCTTTCTGCAAACATATTCAGCAGAAATGCATGTTCAACTTTCTTTCTTTTTTTTTTATATACAGGGACATATTTTTATTGATGGGATTATCTTAAAGGCTGTTAAAACGGACAAAAGTTATACCACGTTGACATATAATGAGTACTTTATGACAAATTGGTGATTGAATGTGGTTAATTTTTTCATTAAATACTGATCTCTATTTATTCCTATTAATTCCTGTGTATTCAATGGATGCCATAATACTCAGTTCGTTGCCCCTTATCATAAATAACACATGTCCATACAAACTTTTAGTTAGATCGGACCAGTAGTTTCAAAGAAATCTTCTAGAGTAAATTTTGTATTGTGGTGACTAATTCATATTAATCCCTAACTATGCATTCAAACGGATTTTTTTTTTTACAAAGGAGTCACCACTTATCAAGGCCAAGAGGCCACTTAAGGATAAGGGTTAATGAGTGTATAGTAGTCAATGAGACAATATCGTAGTTAGTAGTGGAAATACTATGATATTTAATTAAAAATAAAGTGGAACAAGCAGATAGCACCCAGACAGGTTGAGAAAAATATAATATAGATAATGTCTATCAAGATGATCTTGACTGTTCCATCACAGCCTAAATCAGTGAGATGCAGATATGCTTATAATGCAGAGGTGCCTATTTGGAGCATATCATTGAACAACGATGAAACAGAGATTGTTGGGTATTCATAACTAAACCTAGGTGGACAAATTAGGAATAAACTGAAGTTTATTTGCACAAAATAAGGTTGAATTGCAAAAAGGTTTGTGGATGTTTTTTTTTATGATTCCATAGAAGGGTGGCATTTAATTTGGGTCACCTTGTACCAACATCAACCCAACGAGTCGCCTAGCTCAAAAATAGAAATAAAAACAGTAAAAGGATCAAATAAGCTTCCTCTACTAAGAAAATGTACCCCCCCACTAAAAAAACCTGTCACATAATCTTCAGCTGCCATGATAAGGACGCAAAGTGTCACTCAGTATTTAATAAGTAACACCATCGCCATCATATATATGGTGCTTCTCTCCCTTTTTTTCTAACTCTCCTGCTTTTTTTCTTCTTCTTTTTCTACACTTGTTTATGCTAAGTATGTTAATTTTATGGATTACAGGTTTTAAAAAGGTTTCTTGATGATAGCAACGGTGTGTGTGTGTGTGTGTGTTTTTAGGGTGTTGATGCTGTCAATTGCAGAATGAGCAGAAGAAAGGTGGGAAAAAAAATCCCTAATTTAATCTGGGAAAAGCTTCAGAAATAAAATGCTTGGAACAAATTGAGGGGGGAAAAATCAATGCCCACGTAAAAAGAGGTTAAGGACTTCCACATGTTATGATTAGCTTTGAGGTAAATGAGTGCCAGAATTGAAGAGCTCTCTTCAATTATATTTGAATACATGGATTGCAAAGTGTATCTTTGTCTGGTTTATGAGTGTATAGGTGATATGAATTATACATGTATTTAAAAAATAAAAATAAAAAATTACCCGTTGAGTTTTCCAATGAGTTTGAGTAAGATTGAATTAAAAAAGTGGATTTACAAAGACAGTTAAATATAAAAATAGACAAAATCTTAAATTAGTTGCTTTTTGCTTGCTGTATCTTTTCTCGCTCTCTCTCTCTTTCCCACTCAGCTATGGGTTGAATTGTATTACTACATGTGGATTATTACCTTTTGTTTATAATGGACTATTTTTTTAAAAATCCCATTTTCACCCCAAACAAGGCACAGTGCCACTTTGATGTAGGGGGCTACTATCGAAACATAAATTGCAGGGATATTATGTAGGGAGTTGGGCAGCAAGATGTCTGTTCACATTACACTTGAACTTCTGCATGTCAGTACAGTTGGGAAAACAGGAACCTGGAAGGGATTTTCAAAGTCTAGCAGTTCTGGGGAAGAAACTATTAGAGTTGAATGTTTTCTTACATCTAGTAGGGATCTCTACTGTGTAGGGGTGGGATTTTGCTGGTAGTTGGGTTTGTCGGGGGTATTTATGTCGAGGGGATACAAGTGCTTGTAGTTCATCAGAGTATTCATCTTTTAAAATACTTGTAAAACAGGCAGAGGGATGCAACATTTCATCGATGAGACAAAGATTGAAGCTTAGATGATAGTTCAGGACCTATCAGGTTGGCGACTCGCTTTTGAACCCTTTTGACCTAGAGACTAGTAGTAGATGCGCAAGCCCAAATATGACAACAATGCTCCATACATGGGCGAATGGTGGTCTTGTAGAGGTACAGGATACTTTCAGGCATAAGTAACTTTCTAGCACGGTAGAGAGAGCCCACCTTCCTTGCAGTGGCCTTGGTAATGCTCTCAATGTATCCGTTCCAACTCATGTTTCCTGTGAACGTTAAGCCAAAGAGTTTGAAAGAAGTATTTTCAGGTAATGTATCTTTAGCTGAGAAGGTTTCTTATAATTATTGAAGGAAACAAGCTTAGTCTTGGCAGCATTGAATGTGGCCATCCATTTTTTTGTCCCCATTCCACAACAGATTGGAGGTCTTCCTCTAGTATTTCTGCCATTTCCTTAGATATGTGTTCATTCGTTTTCCCATTGTGCCTGCTATAGAGTGTGGTGTCATCAGCAAATATACCCAAATCAGGGAGGTCATTTATCAGGGAGGTCATTTTTGAATATTAAGAATAATAAAGGTCCAAGGATAGACCCCTGAGGTACACTTTCATTTATATCATATTGTTTGGATATACAACGGTCGAGGACAACCTGGATTTTTCTCTTATTTAAGAAGGATTTGATTATGTTAAGTATTCGTCCAGTGATACCATATGATCTGAGAAGACCATCGTGCCATACTCCGTCAAAAGCCTTTGATATATCTAGGGACACCACTCTACCCTCTTCTGTTTTTTCAGTGTATCGTATATACGTTCAGATATATATATATATACGTTAGGATATCTACTGTAGAACGGGCTTGCCTAAATCCATATTGTTGGTCGGTCAGAAGTTTAGCAGCTGTAAGGTCTTTGCCTGTGAATACAGAGAGAGAGAGAGAGAGATACAAGTGTGAGAGACGGTATACTGGTTGAGCGAATACTTAAACAACATAGAATGAGAGATGAAGATATAGAAAAACTTAGTAAGAGATGAGTCACTTGTTGGTTTAATTGCAAATTAAGGCTAATTAAAACAATTAAAATGGAAGCTTTTTCAAACAGAATTAAATCCCCAACTAAGGAATATTTGAATATGTATTTTGTATGATTTCAATATACATAAAAAGCCTTAGAAAAACAAACATTAAATCAGTCTTAGTATATTAATAGATGTATTGTGTATTGCATATGTGTATATGCATACAAAAGCCTGTTTGTATTTGCGTGTTTACTAGGGGCGTTCAATAAGTAATGCCCCTGACCAAATTCCAGCTGTCTGATTTAGATGAAATTTCGTATATGGGTTATGTGGCAAATTATGACTTTGAATGAACTGTGGTTTCTGATTTACAAGTGTTTGAACCGAATCAAGTGTTAAATGGAGCCTGCTGAGTGTTGCAGTGATCCGGTTTTTGTATTTGAAAGGATGCGTAGCACAAGATGACTTTTGATGAAATGAGAGAAACATATTATAATGATGTCCCTATCATATGACTTTATAAAATGCTGGCATTTGAATTCACACGTTTCCAGAAATCTGTGGAAACAGCTCTCAGGACGGGTCACCTCTCTTTAACGTGACCGTTACTTTTTAACTGTGTTGTTTCAGTTCAAACGTCTTCAGACCAACACATTGTCTGGTACCGTTGCAAAGGAACAAACAAATAAAAAGGAAAGAAATAAAAACCCTACTCGGCATTTTTTGTTTTTAATTGCAAATGAAATACATTTATTCATGGTTCTTCCAAAATAATGCATTTCATTATTTTTCAAAAGTCTTTTCGTACACACATGTGTTTTACAATGCTGTGCTATATAACAATGTTTTTTAAAAGCCTTTGTTCCTGCCATCTCCTGACGGTGCTAGCCAGTGTTTTCTTGTGCTTGTATTCACGCAACTTGCTTCTTTCCTTGACCATATAGTGTATTTTTTTTCCTCGTTTTCATATGGCGCAGGCTCGCACACACTTGCTAATTTACATAGTGCTTTAACGGTTGCTGTTGCTAATATTTTCCCTAGTCAGCTATCCTTCGGTTGCTGCTGATTTTCTCACATTCACCCATATGTGCTCTGTAACACCTCTTCTGCTTTTGATGAGATCTTCAGTCAAGTTGAGGCTGCTATTATGGAAGATCGATGCGTGACTATTTACCAAATAGCTCAAGAGGTCAACATTAGTCAGTGAAAACTATCATTCATGACCATTTACATGTGTACCAGATGGATTCCCAGGTTGCTGAGATCTTTCCAGAAGCAAAAACGCATTGAGTACTCGATGATGAATTTGTGCTAAGAAGATGAGTCAAAGTCTGTTTTAAAAGACTGATTACACAGGATGAAATATGGGTTTATTACTATGATCCAGATACAATAGCTGCAGTTAATGCAGTGGAAGTTCTTACAGCCCGTCGTTAGCAATACTCACAGTCCTCTGGGACCAGAGTAGTGATGATAGATTTCCTGGCAAAGAGTACTACAATTACAGGAGCTTCACTTTTGAGGAAATTAAAAGAAGATATCAAAATCAAGAGGCAAGACATGGTGAGCAAAGTTACCATCCTCCTGCAAGACAACACTCCCGTCCACAATGTGCGTGTCACCAGATCAGAAGCACTAACATTGCACCTGCATACGCCTATGAAATCCTCCCCATCTCTTTTACTCTCCTAATCTTGCACTCTCTTAAATGATGAGAGATGCATAACTATGGGTGGTTCCTATTTAGAGAAAGACTAATAACTGTGCCAAGTTTCGTTGCTCTACTATGATTAGAAGTGGACCAGAGGCATTAGTTATTGAACGCCCCTCGTAGTATCTATTCCATTGTAATAAAACCATACTCCCAAGCATTGCTTCCTCTTTTAGAGGGTGTAGCATAGTATACACTTGCTTATCATCATATCCACTCAAGCATTATCACTTGGGTGGGGTGGGGGGCAGTAGTATAGCATCTGTTGTCATGAGACCATTCTCCCAAGCATTCCACCCTCCTTTGGAAGGGGTAGTGTAGTATATGTCGACTCATCATACCATTCTCTCAGACATTACTTCCTCATTAAGTAGTGCACAGTATGTCAATAAGAAATTGTCAAAATCGAGCTTTTCATTAGCAAACTTAACACTTACATTATATATACCGAGCGAAAATATACAGCCAGAGGGAGGCAGTATATTTTTACTAGTTTTAATAATAAATTCTAAGTACTTTATAATAGGGGATTACTTTCTAATGACTCTATAACATTTTATGAGTTATAGCGTGGCCTTCGTTATAAAGATGGCCGGCCAGCTGAAAAAATGACGTCATCGCCGAGGTCCCAACAAGCAAGATATGTGGAACTCTTAGACTGTCAATAATGAACAGTAATTTTTACAGACAGCGTTACAAAACTTCAAAATTGGATTAAAATAAAGAAATAAAGAAAGAACACGATTTATACTGAAACTCATCTAATATTAATAATAAAAAAATAAAAAAAAAACAAGTTATTTGTTTAAGTATATTATAAGCAATTGAATATTTCGTTGTATTATAGATTTTAAAGATTAGAATGCGTTCTTTAATTACTTATAAATTACATTTTAAAAAAGTGAAGGAACACGATTTGATTTGAAATAAACTTGAAGTTTATTTAATATAATTAAATGAAAATTATGCATGTAAGATTATGAATATTTGAAGCAGAACACAAGCAAAACATTTGATATGAGTTAAGACAATAAACAAATATTAAAATTAAACTTTTTTTTAAAGCAAAATGAATATTTTTTTTTTAAATCAAAATGAATATTTTTTAATCAAAATGAATATTTTTTAATCAAAATGAATATTTTTTAATCAAAATGAACCACAATATTTTTTCAAAATCAAAAACAATATTTTTAATAAATTCATGAAATATTGCACAGTAAAAAAATTAACCTAAAGAAAAAATCATGTTTCTTATTTAAGATTATTTCACCACATAACAAAAATAACATGCAAATTCATTTTTTTATATCCATATTTTCAGTTTGTTAAAATACGTGGGTTTGTATTACTGTACACATAGATTCGAAAAAGTTGTCAAAAAACAAATATATAACAAATAAATGTTATCAAAGGCAAGATAAGTTACTTTTCTGCCAAACTGGATATATTTTTCGTGTTTTTATTCAATGTAACATGTTTATTCAGCTCGAAAAACATAGTGTTTACCGATGTATTCGAAAATTCCAGATGGCGTCTGATTCTCTCTTTAACACGGTAAGTTTGGGAAAAGGTGTTATAAATACAAAACCGGATAAAATACTGTTAAAAAGTCGCTCAATATATGTTACCGTGACATAGGTTGACATATATTCGGCGGGTTTTTAATAGTATTTTGTATAGTTTTTTATTTATAACACCTTATCCCAAACTTACCGTGTTAAAGAGAATCAGACGCCATCTGGAATTTTCGAATACATCGGTAAACACTATGTTTTTCGAGCTGAATAAACATGTTACATTGAATAAAAACACGAAAAATATTTGGTAGAAAAGTAACTTATCTTGCCTTTGATAACATTTATTTGTTATATATTTGTTTTTGACAACTTTTTCGAATCTATGTGTACAGTAATACAAACCCAATTACGTTAATGAAATGAATTGTACTTATTTACTATGCCTCCCCACGGGACAGAGTTAGACACCAGGGTCGTTTTTTAACGTGGAGAAAAGGTACAAAAATAAAAATTGTCTCAGTCGTGAAGGATTTCTCCTCCACCGAAAGAGAACAAGAAATAGAATGCAGCATCTGGAGAACAGATACTACACTTTGATCTGGTCCCGAAGGCCAAGACTGTTTAAGACCACGAGTGAACGCGCGTTTTTTTTATTTTTTTATTTTTTAGTTTAGTTTCATATATATATATATATATATATATATATATATATATATATATATATATATATATATATATATATATATAAAATAAGTATTTTTAAATTTTATCTTTCTAGCTTTAAAAAAAAGTTAAAAAATTTTATCAGCCGGCATAATTTATTTTTAAATATTGAAAAATTTCAGGAAAATTAATTTTTGTTAGATTTTTAAACGTGTGTCAACAGCTTAAAAAAATCGTGTTTTAAAGAGTCGATGTTGTCTCGCATTTTCATTAGTTTTGTATGCTGTAAAATTTTTTTTTTTAATATTAGCAATTTATTTGAAGCTTCTTCTTTTGAATGGTAGAACATTTAGGATGATAATATTGAATTAAATTATAGTTACATCGTGTTAAATACAGGGGGGGGGGACGTTAAAACTTACTTTGCTGAATGGAGATGGTGTAAAATCTTTTTTTTTTTTTTTTACTGCATTATAATTCTTTATCTTTCGGAAATGAAAATACTGTCACTTTTTGGTCCTTTACGATAATTTCCTCAGCAAGTTGGAACGATGCATCGTGAAGGCATTTTAATAAAAAAAGAAATATTACACTGACTTCAAGACGTTACGAATGCCTACCGGTGACTACCGGTGTCACCGGTATGGACTATCCGTGATGACGTCAGCAGATTAAATTATTTTTGCCCACCGGCCATCTTGTCTTTTAAGACGGTCTTGGTTATAGTCTTTTTTCGAACTTTGTCAATTTGTATGCAATCATAAAGTCTATTTTGCAAACAAAAGAGTACGAATTAGCATTCGGCATTTCCTTGAATTGACTTATTGTTTGAGGATATTGTTTAAAGCATTGTATGTACTTTTATGTGAGATGAACGGGCATGGGAAAGTGACCGATCTGATATCAGTTACTCCTTTTATTTATTTCTTCGTTTGACTTACTCTTTCGTCTTTTTCCATTTCACGTCTTTTATGGCAATTTGGCGTCGGCTTTTTACATTGAGACGTGATTGAGAAAAATGCAAAAAAAAAAAAAAAAGTAAATAGTTTGAATAAGCTAACTTCTGTCTTCGTTTCGATATCCATTCCTCTCCACTATCAAAAGCAAGTTGGTTTTCACAGGAAAGTGTTAACTCGAAATATTTTCAATCAATAAAAAGCGTTTTAAAACCAAAAAAGTAATAATCCTGTGTAAAAATTAACCTATAAAAACAGTGACTTGGTAAACTGAAATCAGAGTTCTTCAGGGTGACACTTGTGACGTGCCTCCCGACGACTAACATTGACAACGCTTATCATAGAAACCTCGAGTTCGTAGAGCTGAAATTCTTTTAGGTCTGCTATTTCTCCAGTATTGACTCAATCGCCCAGAAGGTAAACACACACACACACACACACACACACACACACACACACACACACACACACACACACACACACACACACACACACACACACACACACACAACAGGATCTTGAAATGAACTTTCTAATGCTTTTGTTTATTTCTTATTCAAGAACTTTAAAATTTCAACAAACTTTAGTCTTTCAAAGTATATCTTACATCTCTGTAAAATGACATCTCTGTAAATATATTTTATTAATTCATGTTTTTCCGCTTTTCATGTTTTTCCGCTTTTCATGTTTTTCCACTTTTCATTCCGAAAATCCCATTGTTAATTAACACTTGTGATAACCTATTCATAAAATTCATGTTTTTATCCATCTTTTTAAATAATATCCAATCTGTTTCTTTTTTTTACATAGGCAACACCACTTATCTAGGCCCAGAGGCCACTCGAGGATAAGGGTTAAAGAGTGTACAGTATCAGAATCATGATAATCGTTAGTAGTGGAAATTCGATAAATTTGTTAACCCAAATGGAGCGGCATCAAGAACTTGTTCACATTGGACTTGAAGACGGCCATATTATAGTCAGCTAGAAAGCAGGTAAATGGAAGACAGTTCCACAGGCATGCAGTTCTAAGAAAGAAACCTTGTTCAGGGAATCTACGTTTAGGTTTAGGCACAGATAAAGAGTAGGGAAAATTATTGATAGTGTTTTCAACTAGACGAGCGTTTCTCGTGAAAGTTTGGCAAGAGGGGACCATAGATTCGAGCTCAGACGAGCACTTATCATGAAAATAAGATAAAGCAGAGAAGCTACATTTATCTATTTAAATAATATCCAATCTTTTTTTAAATAAGCTACATTTATATTAGCGTTGTTCTTGACACTTTTCAAAGTCATCAAAATACACTATCCGAAACCAGGAACTGTGCCACGTAGTATAAAATGTATTACATTACTTAAAAGCTTTGAAAATACAAAATAAATTGGAAATAAATCTAACATATGTAAATAGTTATTTAATCTGTGATTCAATTTTGATATATCTGGTTTATCACAGACAATAGCACCAGGAAATGTGTTAAAATGGCAACTATGACTTTCTGGTTTTGTTTCTAAATTTAGACGCCCTCCAACCGAGTTCTTGAAGGAAATCATTAATTACTGTGTGCATCGCCCCTGATATTTATATGGCAAATGGGCAAACAATGTATTTGTCAGTCAGCGTGCATTTCGAGGTGGGTCAAAAACAAAAGCGTCCATTTATAGCATGAAATTAGCAGGAATACCCGGCGTTGCCCGGGAAAGTAGTAATTTATTTTTATCAATAACATTTAATTTCCTACTGTTGTCACATGCGAGGTATTATTTATCTACGTCCCATGATGGAAGATGTGACACAAGGTTGGGAAACTGGCCAGTACCAGATGGGTGACTATTTTGGAAGGCTAGGCACTGTATGTACTATGCCAAGTCTTAGAAATTTCAAGGTTGGTATCTGAGGGCGCATTTAATTCACTTGGATAGATCTATCCCCAGTCTTCATTAAGATAAGAAGGAAAACTCTGATTTAAAATCTGAGGTTTACTGTATGCTCTGTCTTGTGGCAGCCATTGCACCGACGAAGATTAGCAGTTGTACCAAAAAGTGTGGTTGGTTCTACACAAAGACTTCACCACTATAAACAAATCATTTGTATGGATTCCGAATAACTTAGTTGTTGCGGCTGAGCTCATACATCAAAATCGATGGGAAGGTCCACCATCATATATATATATATATATATATATATATATATATATATATATATATATACACACACACACACACACATATATATATATATATATATATATATATATATATATATATAGTAATTTATAAAATATATATGGCGATTAAGCTACACTGAATATTCGGTGTTTCATCCACTCTAGGATTCCTCAGGCTTATGCGCATAAGCCTGAGGAATCCTAGAGTGGATGAAATGCCGAATATTCAGTGGAGCTTAATCGCCATATATATTTTATAAATTACTAACTAGCTCTACCTACGTATTGAGCACTAAATACTTAAAATTTAAGGCCTCCTGTTCCCCTTACCTCACCCTTTTTTTTTAACCAAGTAAGATCTGTGACTTACTTTTAGTTTCATTAAATACTTTTATATGCAAAATCCGATCCTGCATTTTGCTAATTCCTGCCCTCTGATGAGAAGGAGGGTATTTCTTCGAAACTCCGCGGATTAAGGATTATCCTCTTATCTTGTGCTTCCTTTTTTAAAATTAAATATGTTTTTAACTCTTTTTCAAGATGTCTTTTAACATGTTTTATTAATCATTTGTTCATATTATAAGCTCTATTTCCTTTTCGGTTTTATTGAGCTTTTACATCTGGCTGAGTCTATTTTACTTGTAAATATTAACTCTTTAATATTCATAATATATTTTAAGTTTACCATTTTGATTACCTTGGTAAACTTATTGTAATTTTTATTATATATATATATATATATATATATATATATATATATATATATATATATATATATGTATGTATATGTATATGTGTGTGTATATATATATATATATATATATATATAGAGAGAGAGAGAGAGAGAGAGAGAGAGAGAGACGATGCTATAACACACGAAGCAATATATATATATATATATATATATATATATATATATATATATATATATATATATATATATATATATATATATATATATATATATATATATATATATATATATATGAATTAAATCTTACTGAGAGAATAAATATGCCAGTTAAGGTTTACAAAATATATGGAAAATAAGATTTACTCCAAAACATAAATTAATATGCTCCTTCTTTTCTTGTTATATAATTAAGACCTACGTAGAGAGACAGACAGTTTATTAGCTAGTACATTAAATATAGATTTAAGTAACGAAGCCCATTATTTAGTTGAAAGTTGTTTGAGTTCAAAAATCTGCTGCTGGCCACAGGACAGCTGAGTGAAAAAAAAAAGGTCATGGACTACCTCAGATAGATAAACGGGTACGAACACCTGTGCTGAGCCCCCTTGTGAGAACGAGAGTTGGCGAGATTTGTTACGAGATTCACATTAGCGAAATGAGATTTGAAAGGAAACGAGGCGGTCTGTTTCTGGGCAGTGACGAAATCAGATCGGATAGTCTGCCTGTAAGTGACGATGACACATGGCAGTTGTTTTCTGGGAGTGGGAGTGTACATTATGGTAGAAATGTAGCTGGAACTAAAGAGACTCCACCCTTTAATAAGCGAAAAATTGGCGACGCGTCTTCAATGGTGATAAGCAAAAATAAAATTCAACTGTATCCAGAAAAAAAAAAATACAAGAGATTTGTGTCCATTTATTGCTGTGATACGAAAGACTTTTGCTAACAGAGGCGAGGATTTGCGGGCAGATGCAAGCAACTCGAGGACACATGGTCACGAGAGACGAGATAAAAAAAAAGTTTTTGCACGATGTCTTATTGTAACGAACACATTTGTTGTAAAACCCAGAATGGTTGATGTTCCGTAACTATGAGCCTGAAGAAATTAAGCTAACAAGATATAATCCCCTTATGAACAGGTAAAGAACTGAAAAGAAATATGTAAACATTTTATGAAACAGATTTATAAAAATTACGTATGAACCCAACGTTGATAATACTAAATCTGCAAATAAAGCTGTCCCCTTTTCATGTAAGTATAAAAATAGAGAGATTAGTTAAAATGAAAATAAGAGAAAGCAGAAATCGAACCCTGGACATAAGTTTTAAAGAACAATAGGTTTAAATGGAATGTCCAGTAAATTGTTAATTCGGATGAAATAAATAATAAATAAACTATTCAATTGTTAGAAAGAATGTGGATAATAAAATATTGGTTAAATAAACTAGAAATGTAGGTTGAATTCCTTTGTAAAAACATCAAAGAAAAAATAGGTTATTGGGAAATCATAATGTCGGAAAAACGTGCAAAGTCGCGCATGTTGAAACACGTGAATTTTGCTCACGTGGCCGGGAAGCATGGATTTCTCAATATAGGAAGTGAGCGTTAGTTAGTTAGAGAAGACAGTCAGTGAGAAACTCAGAGAGAGTCTGGAGTTTGGAATTCAAACGTCTAGGAAGCGAGACGATCACTTTGAAATTAAAATGTGAAGCTTTGAATTCTTGATGATGAAATCACGGCCGGTCGTGAAGAAATAAACCTCATCATATGTTTTATAAAAACGTCGTCTTGTGTTTGTGATTCTTACAAAAAGGTAAAATGAAAATTGTATTATATGTATTATATATCTGTGTTATAAAATGTCTTTACATACACGTCTCGACATCTCATGTCTACACAATGTCTGAACAGTGAACACTATCTCATCATTCTAAGAGCTTTCTTCTTCTTCTACACGTCTAAGTAAAGAAAATTTAATATATAATCTCTCATAACATGAACAATCTCTCTAAGTCTCTTACAACAACATCTCATTATCTCTAAGACTCTCTTTTAATAAGACTCTTACTTTAGTCATAACATGAATAAGTATATAACACTTGTAGATAAATTTCAATTTTAGTCATTTTTTCTTTTGTGTTTTATAAAAGTGAAATAGATACTTTCCTTTATTTTTAACTAGCAGAGCAAGTTGCCCAGATTAAAAGTATAATATATTTCTATCAAAAGTTCTATCTCTCTCCTCCAGTTTCCCTCTCTATTTCCTGCGTCCTCTTCCTTCTACTCACAGCCCATATACTGGACATAAACACACAAATACTCACCCGCTTTTAGAGATTACTTGAGGAACGAGTCTGCATAAGGGAAATAACTCCTTAAAGAAAATCAGCATTATCCCGTTGCTTAGTATATCAAATGGCTGAAAAACAAAATCTTCATCAGATTAAGTTAAAATTTTTTTTTTAGATATTATTAATCCAAGCCTATACCGATCAAGAAAATACCAACTTTGTTTATTAGTTTTAGAGTTTGATCATCACAGATTGCCTGTTATCTTCTTAGTTGACAGAAACAGCTGTTCGTCTCTTTGACACATAAGTAGTTGGCTTATTGGATATTGACCTCTCTCTACAGTGATGACAACAGCATAGTATTTTAACAGAGTTGTTAGATTTTTTTCTTTTCCAACTGTGGACATAAATGATATGGTGACATTCTTTTTACTTTTTTACATAGTCCCAACTCGATTAAAAGTAAAATTTTGGTTCCTAACAACACGTGTTGCATAAGTGACAGACAATGCCGACAAAACTAGTTATAAATCGGGTTGCTGGCGATGACGTCAACTCTACATTCCGATCGAAGAATCGAGATCATTAGACAATGATAGAAATATTTAACTCTGGATTTAAATTGCTAAAAGTATTTCAAATCGAAGGTAAAAAATAAGAGAAAAATTAAATTCCGCTCAAGGAATATGGGGCGATGTAAATATAAAAACAAGTCAAAACAAACACAAAGGAACAAAGAGAAGAGAGAGAAGCCAGTGACACACTTCTGCCGTCGTCCCACCAACCAACCACACACCACCCTCATACTGACCCGTACTCCCTCACTTGTCAGATTATCATCTGTAAAATAGATAAAACTTTGTTGATTTAACAAGTTGTTGTTTTATTACAAAAACCACGGTCATCAGAGTGTATATACCATGGCATGCATTTTGTAAAAGTGCGTCTATAAAATATATAGATGACAATATAATACACAAACCAATATGTGCCTTATCAGACTAATAAAGATTTTTTTTTATTAAACCTTTGTTAAGAGAGCTATATTATATATAAGACTAGCAGGCCTCTCTGCTTTGCCCGATGGTAAAATACGCATATTATATTTTCATTCATAAAAAAAAAACTGAGACATGTGATGTGAGTATTATGTTTTTTTTTTTCTAAAGAATTAATTTCTTGTGAGTAAAAAAAATACTTGAGCTGAGATCGAAAACAAAACCTGTGATTTAAATGCTATAACCATTAGGCCAGCTTTTCACAATATTTAAAAAGTGTTTTCAACCCTACTTAGTCTTAACATAAAGAAGTTATCATGTTTCATGGCCGCGCCTATGCATTTGTGAACCAGTTGACAAATACATAAAAATCTGATGACTCCAAGTACCAATTTTTCAATTTTAACATCTTAGCAGCCCTCTTTTCTGGATGAAAACTGATTAAAAAGTTTTCCATATGTCTGAATACCCTATATATCAAATTTCAAGTCTGCAGATCAAAAATTCGTAGTCGTTAAGAAATGTCCAGGCAACGCTGAGCGGTTTGCTAGTATATACATATATATATATATATATATATATATATATATATATATATATATATATATATATATATATATATATATGTATATATATATATGTATATATATATATGTATATATATATATATATATATATATATACATATATATAAATATATATATATATATATATATATATATATATATATATATATATATATATATATATATATACTAGCAAACCGCTCAGCGTTGCCTGGTCATAAAATATGCATAAATATTATATTTTAATTAATACAAAAACTGAGACACGAGCATGAGAATATTATTAGTTTTTGTAAGTAAAAAAACAAATTCTCGAGCTGAGATCAAAATCAAAACCTAGAGACATCGAGTCAAGTGCGATTATTATTAGACTAGCTTCAAATAATCTTTACGAAGTGTTTTCAAGCCTACTTATTCTTAACATAAAGAAGTTGTCATGTTTCGTGAAACAGTTTTTTTTTTTTTTTTTTTTTTTTACACAGTGATCACCACCCACCAAGGCCCGGAAGCCACTTAGGGATAAGGGTTATTGCAAGTACATTACGTTAGTGTGGAGATTTGATGAAGTGTTTAATTAAGGGGGCGGTTCATTAGGAATTTGTTAACATTGGACTTGAAGACATCCAAGTTGTAGTCCGGAGGGAAGCAGGCAGACGGAACAGAGTTCCACAGGCGTGCAGTTCTAAAAAAGAAGCTTTGTTCATGGAATCCGCGTTTTGATCCAGGTACAGATAAAGAGCAGGGGAAATTTTTCACAGTGGATTCAGCTAGACGGGTGTTTTTCGTGAAAGATTGGCGAGGGGGGGGCAGCGATTGGAGTTCAGACGAGCACCTGCCATGGAAATAACGATAAAACAAGGATAGGCTCGCAACGTCTCTTCTGTGGGAGAGAGGTTGCAGGGTAGAGAAAAGGGCATCCCCCACTAAGCCACGAAGTCTATTTTGTACTCTGTCAAGGCAGAATAGGCTGTTTTTAGCAGCTCTTGCCCAGATATGGCAGCAGTATTCCATCCTTGGACGTACTTGGCTTTTATATTAACAAGCAAATAAAATCCAAGGACGCCCAAGTACCAATGTTTTAATTTTGACCCCTTAGTGGCCCTTTTTTCCGGATGGAAACTGGTTCAAAAGTTTTTCATATGTCTGAATATCCTATATATCAAATTTCAAGACTGTAGATCAAAAATTCGTAGTCGTTAAGAAGTGTCCTCACACACATACACATTCTCACTTATATATATATATATATATATATATATATATATATATACTAGCAAACCGCCTAGCGTTGCCCGGTCATAAAATATGCATAAATATTATATTTTAACTGATTAAAAAGTTTTCCACGTGTCTGAATACCCTATAAAACAAATGTCAAGTCTGTAGATAAAAAATTCGTTGAGTATAGAGGTTGAGACACACACACACACACACACATTCTTACTTTTATAGGTAAATAAGCAGATAAAAAGATGAAGAAAGAGGCTGAAACTTGGTATTAATTCTGTTTTCACTTTGAAATCATTTTTCCGGGTTTTTTTTTTTTTTTATTAGGTTCTCATAACATCAAAAAGACTAATTTACACCAGGAGTTCTTGAAGAAGCCAATAGTTGTCATTAAAATATTCCCGCTCCTTGACTTAGATTGCTTATGATGCTCATTATTCTAAACTTACCTTTAAAAAAGCTTAAAATAATGTAGGATTATGATTAAAAACAATTTTTAATCCCCGCCATATCTCGGTATGTGTGATAAGCGCCGACTGACATAAATGGCCAGTTCTAGGTCGTACCAAAAAAAAAAAATAAAATAAAATAAATAAATAAAATAAATAAAAGCAAAAAAAAAGAAAAAGAAAAAAAGGAAACATGTTTCCTTTGAATTAAAGATAATGTATTGTGAATGTCAACTCGTAAAATAGTCTAGTCTTTATTCAGCAATGACTGAATAAACTTTTCCGTTTTCCTTTTATTACGACCCCGCCTCCTCTCCGCACACCTCAATGTGCCCTTAACCCCGGCTGAGTCACATTCCATCAATTTGATTCTAATCTTGGATCCTTTCAGCTTAATCTTCTTTAATAGCGCTCAATTCGTGTTATCCAGTTCCACGTTCCTTAAAAAAAAAAAAAGAAAAAAAAAACCATCTCCATTTTAGAAGATTCAACGATTTGGTAGTTTTTTTTGTTTGTTTTTTTTTTAGCTTTTCGGGGTGTAGGGGGTGGGGGTCGTATAATCTTTAGTGTTTGGTGCGGGTAAACAGCACACTTATTATGAACCAACTAAAGTTTTTTTTTATGTTAATGAATCACCGCCTACCAAGGCTACAAGCCACTTAAGGATAAGGGAAAAGAAGGAAAAGCAACTCATAAAATTTATTTTAGCATTTAAGAAGGGGCATTTTCAGAACTCGGGGGTTAAGGCACACAACCCATTGCCTTCGAGACTGATTTTAACTGATCAGAACCGACCTCAACACATACAAGGGTACTTCTGCAGAATTTGAACCAAACGGCTTTGCTCAAAACATGATGTCAATTGCTGGCTTAAGCCGAGCGTGGGAAACGAAATTATCCAGGATCAAGAATGTCTTTGTGTTTTGTAACAACGTTACCCAAGGAAAATACTGAAGAAAACATTTCAACATAATAAAATCACCTGATAAAAAAATATAACGAAAATAAAAAAGAAACAAAGATCTATCATAACAATTTCTGTTTTATTGTTGTAACAGTTCTTTTGATACTCATGTAGAAATTTGAACCAGACGTAACTAACTGACCGCTCGGCTTTGCTCGAAACATGAAAATCAAAGCCGATCGGACGTTGAGTTACATCTAATTCAAATTGTACACAAGTATCAAAACAAGAAGAATAACTTCTTCGATTTTGTTTAACCCTCCTATAGCAGTATCAGAATTTTTGTAGGAATTTTTGACACCCCTAACACGAAACTGCGAATACAATATAAAAATCTCGGAATTTCTCTGTTAAAAGTGGGTTATTTATTTTCTTTATGGATTATACTTCCAAAATAAACTATTACAGTTGTTTTAAAAGTAATAGAAATATATATTTTTTTTAAAACAGTAATGAATTTTCCGAACTCAATATTTTTCAATCTTTAAACTTTAAAAATCTATCAAAATTTTTCTATTGATTCTATTTTTACGATATTTTCAGGGTCAGTGTGAAATTTTATGTTCTTTCCAATAAATCGAATATAATATTTTAGACAAACGTTTTTTTTTTTTTTAATTCACGCCCCCCCCCCCCATCCCAATTTTTAAGTGTCTATTAAAAAGTAAATACTTAATTTAGTACCTGGAAAGTAAATAATTAATTTACTCACAAATTGAAGAGAAAGGGTCAATACATAATATATTCAAATTTAAAAAAAAAAAGACATCGTGTTCTTTTAGAATTTTACCTGTAAAGTTTGAAGTTTAAAACCCTTTTTTTAAACCACGTTATTTGTTTTTTCTTTTTTCTTTTTTTTTAATGGAACCTTGGTCCTTGCTCCTTTAATTGAAAAAAAAATTAGGGCTTGAATTACATTTTTCGAGGATTTATAAGCTTGGAAAGACAGGGGGTCGAATAATTCACGCCTCCCATTTTGTAAATGTCTAATAATAATTAATTTAGACTCGCTTAAGTACATAATTATTTACTCACAAATTGAAGAGAAAGGGTCAATACATAATATATTCAAATTTAAAACAAAAAGAACATATTGTTCTCGTAGAATTTTACCTGTAAAGTCCGAAGTTTAAAACCTTTTTAAAAAAAAAACACGTTTTTTTTTTGTTTTTTTTTTTTAATGAAATCTTGGTCCTTGCTCCTTTAATTGAAAAAAAAAATTAGGGCTTGAATTGCATTTTTCGAGGAGTTATAAGCTTGGAAAGATGGGGTGGAATTATTCGCTATTTTCACAAAATTTCTGACACTGCCACCTCCTCGATTATTTGGTGTGGCACCAGTTTATACCGTGATTAAACGTTTTTCTTGGGGTGGGGGAGTACATTACAATCATAGAGTTTCAGTTTTCATGATTGTATATGGGGTTTCTCTGTGTTTTACATTTGTAGCAGTTTCTCTATGTCCAGCTTAAGAAAGAATGACAAAATAATTCATTTTTATTGACAACTTATGAGACAATCGAGAGTCCATATGTAAAAAAAATTAAAAAAACAAAAAAACAAAACATTCTCTACCGCTGCTAGTTTTTTAGATATGAAGTAATAAGATTGTCTGGTCAATAGAATGGAGATATGTGGGGTGTTTGGGTCACATTTTTATTTTCTTTGTCGCTTCTTTTCAAGTATGAAAAACACAAAAAAGCTGGGAAACGAAATTATCCAGGATCAAGAATGTCTTTGTGTTTTGTTCAACTCTTTGTTATCCAGAACAAATAAATATAAGATTACATTCTCACATTTAAAACGAATAGAATAAATGAATTAGATCATCATCATCATCATCATCATCATCATCATTGGCTCACAGGGAGCTTTCACACAGATCATCAAAGATCTCTCCTTCAACACAACCTGTGGTGTTCCCTGGAAGCTGAGTGGCAACAAGTGTCTCCAGTACTCTCCACCTCTTTCGATAACATTCGCAAATGAATTTGTGTTACTGCTTTCTCGCTGACAGCAGCCATTGCTTTCTACTCGAATTTGAGTGGCAATAAGCCTCCCCAAGGTCCCAGTTCTCTTTACACTTGTCCAGCGGAGGTCCTCCTCAGTCTTTCCACCCTCCTTGATCCTTCTCAACTATTTGACATCAGTCTTTTTGGGGGGAGGAACGGTGATGGGGCAATGGAAGGGGAGATAGAGAACTTATAGATGTGCAGCTTCAATGTTCTTGGTTCCGTGTAACGCTTCTTCACATTTGGCCTCTGCAGCAATTTGTCTGGTCCGCGCATGAGGCTTTTGTGTCTCCGCATTCAAAAGTTTTTCTTAATATTTCAGCTGTTTTCATGATTGTTATTCGTTGTATCTTTTACAAACATGGGAGGGGGTGATTTTCAGATCATCAAGTGTGGCTTCTGTCAATAAAGGGAAATTTGGGAGTGGGTGGTTTGTTGGGTCGAAAGTGGAGTTGGAGGCAAATCGTAGGACAAGTAGGTTTGTCTTTTCGGTTGCTATGCAAACAACCTCAATGCTGTTGGATAATGGGGGAATTATTGATTGTCAATTAGTTACTACACTGTTATAAATTTTCCAGAACTCATGAATTCCTTATTTTTGTAACTCAATACGTTTTCTGGTAACTTCGGAATGCTTCTTTTTTGGCTGTGGCTGTTTCTCTCTTACAATTATTTCTAGCTTCTACAAACTTTTGCCTATTTGTATTGGACTTATCTTTGATAAGTGTGCGGTATGCATGCTGCCTTTGAGCAATGGCAGCTGCACAAGTAGAAGTGAACCATTGGGGAAAGTGGGGATTGCTATAGAACTTCCATGTGGGAACATGCGCTTGTTGCTACTTTGAACCATTCAGTAACCTCATTTACATACAATTCTGAAGGAAGAGAAAAGATACTACTCTACGGAGCATCTCTAGTGTGATCCCTGATATCTTCCCATGGTTCATCAACTTCTTGTCGAGAGTTTAGGGTGATGTTTACTAGTATCACAACATGATCAGCATTCCCGAGTTATCCATCATCATCATCATCATCATCATCATCATCATCATCATCATCATCATCAACCATTACACCCAGTGGTGTGTTGGGCATCAACAAATCCCCTCCACCTCCGCCTATCCTGAGCCAGCCTAGCCAGTGAACCCCAAGAATGCTGCATAGCTTTCCTCTCCTTTTCCATCATTCTTCTCCAAGTTGCTCTCGGCCTTCCTCTTTTCCTTTTGCCATCTGGGGTCCAGTGCCTGCAAGCTTTCCCATCTCGTACATTGACCTTACATTCCAATGTCCTAATCTGATCTTGGTTTTAGTGGTGTTAAGGTCCTCCCTCATCCCGCTGGTAACGTTCTCTCGGCTTTGGCCACCAACATGCATACGAGTTTCACTTGACTCAGAAGGCCCTTCACACGCTAAAGTAGGAGTTCTCTTTGTTGCCATTTCCTTAACAGATTTGTTTTACAAGAAAGGGTCATTAACCCTATGCTCTTTGGCTGTTTCTATCCGTCGACCTTTCTGGCAAGGGTGGCCCTGCCAGGAGCTTTCGCTACTGTCAGCATAGCTCTAGGGATCATTAAAACTCCTTCGCCGCGACAAGGTGGTAATCTAAGGAGGAGCGAGTTGGCTATGGGCATTTGTTACACAATCCATGGAAACTGTGGTAAGAAATAGATCTAGAAGTGGGGCTTGCTGGTCCTGTCGATATGGGAAACGGGTCGGGAATGTGACTGTGCCAGAGAATGTGTGTGAGGCTGCCATCTGCATCTGTGTAACTAGAGAAACCAAACTAATTACTGTGGTGGACATCCAAATAAAATAAATGACCACCACATCGTTTTTTTATATAAATAAAATTCTTTTATTTTAACATTTAAGAAGGAGCATTTTTAAAACACGAGAGTTGAGGCATGCAAATTACCTTTGCAGGATTTGATTTCAACTGTTCAGGACCGACCTCAAATATCTCCCAATACCAATTGACAACAAATCTTCCCTCTTTGAAAAACGAGAGAGATGGAAAGAGTTAGAAAGAAAAAAGAAAAAAAAAGATATATATTAAAAGCAAAATGGACGGAAATGTAATTGTTTTACAAATCCTGGTATCGGCCAAGTAGATCTAATCTTTTGACCTCGATGTCTTTGACACGGCTACAATTTTATAAACATTTGGTAAATTGGATTACTTAAGGGGATAGCTCATCAAGAACTTGTTTATGTTGCACTTGAAGACGACCATATTGTAGTCAGCTGGAAAGCAGGGAAGAGAGTTCCACAGGCGTGCAGATCTAAGAAAGAAATTTGATTGGCAATACGCTCAGAAGTTGCCATGTTTATAATAAAATGATTTAAATTATACCTATGGTAGGCATAAGGTTTTTAAATGTGGGGAGTTCAAGCTCCCCGAAAAGGGTCTTTATCATAGTTTATTTACTCGTAAACTTTTATATAGTCATGATTTTGGGGTGTATTTAATCTAATAGATAATATTAGGTCATCAGGAGAGGATACGCACCGTTTCCGAGCTTCCTCTACGGCTTGGTCGCATATCGTCCCCCCTCCCCGCCCTCACTGATGTAAGGCCCAATTATCTGAATTGCATTCGAATAAACTGCTCAATACAATGAAAAAAAAATGTATATGTATATATGTATATGTATACGTGTATATATATATATATATATATATATATGTATATATATATGCATATATATATGTATATGTATATATATATATATGTATATTGTGCCACAATACATACAATGTATATATATATATATATATATATATATATATATATATATATATATATATATATATATATATATTGTGCCACAATACGACTTCACTTTTATATCATAGATGATTCCTGCCTTGAAGATAAAATTGGAAAATTCTTGAATAATTTTATAAATTTTTTTTTTTTAATTTCAGATACAAATTTAATAATCACATAATTATGTGATTTCATTTTTTAATTTTCATTTTTGTAAAGAGTTAAAACAAGAAATTTATAATGATATTAATAATTTTCTTTCGTTCTTATAAAGCAAAATAATTAAAATTTATTCAACAACAAAACAAAAACAAATAATTGTTAATTACTAAAATGTTCTTTTTCGAAACCAATATGCAAATATTAGGAAGTTTCATTGGATGTCCTGCTGTTATTGCTGCTGCTGTTGTTGTTTGTTGAGCATCATATGTGGTGATTATTGCCAGCATTCGTTTCCCCGATATCTTTCTATTAAGAATTCTTTCTAGGAGGATATCTGGAACTTACAAGAGGGACCACGGGAAGGTTGTCAACGTTCCTAAGTGAAAGAGTTTCTGTGGAACGAGTCGGATTCGAACTTGGCATGCTACTGCTGCTTATGTAAAGAACAACTGTGTCGTTAGTGATGAGAACAAAATAATCCGGCTCGAATACTCGTTATAATTTGCATAACTGAAATAGGAATTAATTATCTAAATACATCTTCCAGTCACATAAAATAAAATATATCTGTCATATATTCACCAAATTTCAGCCATTTCGTATTATTTGAATTATTCAGACTAGTGTTCTGGTTTTGAGTATTCAAATAAAACAAATAATACGGATTATTAATCTTCATCTAAAACAATCAGAAACATTTCTTTATTTTATATATACCAGCGGGGGGTAACCGGCATTGCCCGGGTGTTTGGAGGTGTGTGTGTTTTTGGGTAAATGAAAACAAAAATCGTTGATTCTTTAAAAAAAAACAAAAAACGAAGCCTTGACGTGTAGTCGGAAAATAATAAAGTGTGAAAAAAAAACAAAAAAACATGCGATTTGGCAGGTTCCCGTTTTTGACGAGTTAATGACGTCAACTTTGAGGGACAATGCTTTATTTACCGCGAGTCTGTTCGCTTCTTCTTGTTTTATTTATTTATTTATTTATTTTTTTTTTTTTTTTTAATCTTTTTTTATACGAAAAAGCTTAATGCACATGCGGCGATCGAAAATTGTTGAATATTTATCTTTTCAAAGTCGGGCAAATTAAATAGACAGGCGACCCCGGTTGTTAACTCGTAGCTATTATCATTTAGGCGCAATATAAAAAGTTTTAAGAAGTTGTGAGGCGACCGATCGCTTCTAGGAAAAAGGCCTTTCTTGGACATACACGAAAACGCACACACACACACAAACATTTTCGCTTTTATATATATAGATTTTTAGTAAACAAACTAACCCTGTGAAGGATGTTGTTTTTCTAAAAGTTTAGACGGTCATTGCGTGTAAAGAGGTTGTGCTTTATGCACGTCACATAGTGCTGAGATAGTAATACATTGACACGAGTTCTGGATGCCACGGATAGCCCATCTCAGATGAGAAACCACTTCTCCATAGTTTTGTCAGGCCGATATGGCAAAACATGAAGAATTTTAAAAAAAATCTATATGATGCATAAATCAAATAAATCTGCTCAGAAAAAAAGGGGGGGAAAAGCGATTTGTTATTTATCCGTACTCATTGATGTGACGTCATAACCCTGCTATCGTTCTTGCGGAAAAAGTATTTAAAGATATACCCAGTTTTTGTCTCTTTTTTCTTTTTCTTTTTTTTTTTTAGATTTTTTTATTTTAGCAAATTTCAAAGATGACTCATTGTTGCCCAGGAAAACAAAGAATGCAGTCATTTGTCAGCAATCGTCGCATTTTTTTCTTTGCTATATTTAATTATTATACGGCATAATTACGGTGGCACACCAGTTCTCATTAGATCACCAAAGTTAAGCAATGTTGAGTCTGGCCAGTACCAGATAGGTGACCATTTGGGAACGCCAGACGCTGTATGTAGAAGGACGTAGAGACATCTGAAAGCTTCTACATTCCACCTAACCTCCAGCTGTCTCAATCCTCTCCTGCCACTGATCAAATCCAGTGCCAAGGTCGCTGGAAAAATAGTGGGATCATTCTACCGCCTCAGTAGATATCTCACTGCCGATGCAATCCTCTACCTGTATAAGAGCCAAGTACGTCCTAGGATAGAGTACTGTTGCCACATCTGGGCAGGAGCTGCTAGAAGCACTTATCTTGCCTTGACAGAGTTCAAAATAGACTTCCTAGGGGATGCCCTTTTCTCTTCCCTGCAACCTCTTTCCCACAAAAGAGACGTTCCGAGCCTGTCTCTGCTCTATCGTTATTGTCATGACAAGCACTTGTTTGAGCTCCAATCCATAGTCTCCCTTGCCAAACTTTCACGAAAAACTCTTGTCTAGCTGAAACCACTATCAATAATTTCCCCACTCTTTATCTGTGCCTAAACTTAAACATGGATTTCATGAACAAAACTTCTTTCTTAGATCTGCACGCCTGTGGAACTCTCTTCCCTGCTTTCCAGCTGACTACAATATGGTCGTCTTCAAGTGCAACATAAACAAGTTCTTGATGAGTTATCCCCTTAAGTAATCCAATTTACCAAATTTCCACTACTAACGATTACTACGAAATTATCCCATTGATACTCATTAACTCTTATCCTTGAGTGGTCTCCGAGCCTTGATAAGTGATGATTTCTTTGTAAAAAAAAAAAAAAAAAAAAACTCTTTAGGACGAGAGAGTGAGGTTGGCTCTGGGTAAACCAGCTTCACTTTAAAACGAACTCTCAGTGTGAGTCATCCACCATCCTTGGAATAATAGATGGTCTTTGTCACATTTTTTATTTATGATTTGAAGAAGACATTCATATTAATTGTTTCTCGTTTGTTTTTAACTAATAAGTCACCACATATCAAGACTGAACGCTACTCAAGGATAAATGTTAATAAGATAGCTTGGTTGTCAGTGAACTGATGAAAAATATGAAAGGGTTGAAAATGATGAATGAGATGAACAAAGTTTGATTTTTCAGTTGAATGATGATGAATATTATGAGAGGATTTATTACAATGAATGCGAGGAATAAAATATGATGAGCCATAGGAATGGTTTTAAAACAAGTGTTTTTTTTTTAACAAGTGTTTTTTTTTTTAATGCATTACTAACCTTTAAACGTTTGAAAGTCTTTGGAATTTTAAGTGAGAAAAGGAAGGGAGAACAAGTAAAAAGAAAGAGAGAGAGAACATGTGAGAGAGACACCAAGAGAAAGTGAGAAGGGGTGAGCGAGTGAGAGAGAGAGGGAGAGGGAGCGAGTAAGAGGTAGAGTGAATGAAGTATGATGGAACAAAGGTTTATTTATTTTTGTTTATATTGTGCAAGAATTCTAGAATATTTTGTTAAGTTTGAAGTTTGTTTTTTTTTTTGTTTTTTTTTTGTTTTTTTTTTTCAACTAAAAGGTTCCTAATTAGTCAACTAAAAGCTTATGGTTTTCACAATCATAAATATGAGAAGAATAAATGAAAAGAACTGAACATAACACAAATAAACAAACAAAACATTACCTTCATATTCCGCTATATTTAATGTCAATTTTAGACAAAACCTCGGTATGGGAATGTTATAAATTGCCACAAAAAATCACCGCACA
>NC_136506.1:31294166-31329166 GCF_053919585.1 Euprymna scolopes
CAAACATCAGTGGGGGCGGTCGTCTTGTTGCTGGTTGTTGCTAGTGGTTTCTTCTCTCACTAAAGGTCACCATCCGGCTGAAAACCCTTGTCGCTGGAAAGGTTTGGTTTTATTATGTCTGTGAAAAACTGAATCACTTTCAAAACACAAAAAACAACAACAACAACAACAAAAGATTAATAATTCATTGGTAATAGGAGAGAGTGCGTGAGAGCTTTCTTATAAAAATATTATTTGTTTAGATATTCCAGTAGTATATATATACGTACTAGCAGGCCGCCCGGCGTTACCCGGTCGTAAACTATGCATAAATATCATATTTTAATTCATACAGACACTGAAACATGTGAATGCGAGTATTATACTTTTTCTAAACAGTTCATTTCTTGTAAGTAAAAAAAATAATCGAGCTGAGATCGAAACCAAAACCTAAAGACAGTGAGTCAAGTACGATAACCATTGGGCCAGTTTGACACGACCTTTAAAAAGTGCTTTCAAACCTATTTCTTCTTAACATGAGGAATCTGTCATGAGGACGATTCACGCATACGCGTTTATGAAACAGTTAGCAAACAGATAAAAATATGATGATCCCTACATACCAATTTTTCAATTTTGACTCCTTAGCAACCCTTTTTCCAGATGAAACCGATTAAAAAGTTTTCCGCGTGTTTGAATACTCTATATACTATCTTTCAGGTCTGTAGATAAAAAATTCTTTGAGTATGTAGTTTGAGAAGTATCCTCACATACACAACCATTCCCACTTTTGTAGATATGCTAGCAGGCTGCTCGGCCTTGCCAGGTCGTAAAATACGCATAAATATTGTATTTTAATTAATGCAGAATTCTTATTTATTATAAACAGAAATACGGTAGGTATTAAACGTATCGTTAAATTCCTAAAAAAATAAAAAATAAAAAATAAAGCAAAAATAAAAAAGAAAGAAACTGAGACATGTTCATGCGAGTATTATGTTTTTTCTAAACAGTTCACTTCTTGTAAGTAAAAAAAAAAAAAATACTCGAGCTGAGATCGAAACTTGACAGTGGGTCAAGTACGATGACCATTACATCAACTTTTTTCGAAGGGTGTTTTCAAACCAATACATACTTAACATAAGGAAGTTTTACAACTACGTATACGCAGTCGTGAAACAGTTAAAAACAGATAAGAATCCAGTGGCCTCTCACGTACCAATTTTTCAATTTTGACTCGTTAGCAACCCCTTTTACCGGATGAAAACTAATTAAAAAGTTCTCCACATGTCTGAATAACCTATACACCAAATTTCAAGTCTGTAAATTAAAAATTTGTAGAGTATATAGGTTGAGAAGTGTCCTCACACACGCATACACATGAACTGTATACTTTTCGGCGTTGCCCTGTCGTAAAATACGCATAAATATTATATTTTAATGAATGCAAAATTCTTATTTATTATGAGCAGAATTACTGTAGGTATTAAATGCAACATCGAATTTCTTTTAAAAACTGAAGTAAATAAAAAACGGAAAGAAACCAAGATATGTTCATGCGAGTATTATGCTTTTTCTAAATAGTTCACTTCTTGTGAATAAGAAAAATATTCGAGCTGAGATCGAACCCAAAATCTAAAGACAGTGAGTCAAGTACGATAACCGTTACATCAGTTTGACATGAATTTTAAAGAATGTTCGCAAACCAACTCATACTTAACATAAGGATACTGTCTTATTTCACAGCCGCACATGCGCAGTCGTGAAACAGATGAAGAAAGATAAAACCCAGAGGCCTCCCACATACCAATTTTTTTTTTTAATTTTGACCCCTTATCAGCCTTTTTTCCAAATCAAAACGGATTAAAAAGTTTTCCACGTGTCTGAATATCTCATATGCCACTTTTCACATCTGTAGATCAAAAATTCGTTGAGTATATAGGTTGAGAAGTGTCCTCACACACACGCATTTCCACTTTTATAGATAGATAGATACCAGTTGTCAAAATTTCAGCTTTTCACAGTTGTTATTTCTAACAAATATTAGGTTTTAAAATTTTGCCCCTTAGTTTTGGACGCTACTGTAGTAGATAAGATAAGATAGGTATACAATCCGTATATATATATATAAAAAAAAGTTAAATGGGTAGTTATATTTCTTTCTGATTTAAGAAATACGTTTTGAATGGCTAGAGTCTGTTCTTAATTTAAAACGTATTTTACTAAGTTCATCTGGGTGAAGTTGAGTTGGTGATTTAGTGGCAAGTCCGAGTATTTGCATTCAACACTGATATAGATTCCTCTGGCAGCGATAAGGAAACTGTTTAATTGCCGAAAACTGTTTTTTTTTTCTTTTTCTTTTATTAAGCTATCATTTGTTCCCCTCTCTCATTACGATTAGTTTATCTAATTAAATCATTTTCATTTCTCTCTTTTTTTTTCCTCTCCAAAACAGAGAGATTTTTTAAATCAATTTCCTTTCTCTTTTCCCACTCTCTCTTCTCCCCACGAAATCAACCTTTCCCAAATAACAAAGAATGACAGGTTCACTTATGGAACCCATCTTTCACTAATCCCTCAGAAACACCTCAATTAATATTCGTGACCCCCCCCCTTCTCCCGCACACTTTTACCAACTGGTATTTTCAAGCCAGCGCTGGGAATTAGAGCTGTGCCTGTTTCAGTAATAATTTGTGAGAATCCACGAGCAAGGTGGGTCGACTTTGCCCGGGAATCCGCAATATCACTATATACCCTGCATCTATAGTTTAAATAGGAAACTAAAAAGGAAATTATTTAAATATTTTTTTCATTTTCCTAGTAAATGACCATGTCTTTGTGGTGAAGAGCCGCCTCCTTCACAAGGTAACACTAAGAACATGATAGATCTATAGGAGCCAACGTTCGTTGACAGCAAGAGATCAATGGTAACCGGCTGTTGTGATAATCCAAAATGATTTGCCACGGTTATCGGAAGTTGTGAAGAGTTCTGTGCATTTTATCACTCAGATTCCGAGGAACACCAATGTGAAATCATTGGTAATGTCGTGTGAAAACTCATAGTGAGTAAATAATAATAATGATATCAGATTAACATTTTTTTTTTTTTTCAAGATTTCCTGCTGACATTAATTCCGATCTTTGATCCATCGTGCTGGATAATTTTGAAGGTTAATAAAAATATGGAAGTGAGTCATATTCAATCAACCTCCTTGGCTTTTTTAAGATAAGATCCAAGGGAAGATAAACAAGATAGGATTATTTTATTTATTTTTGCTTCGGCAGAATACTTTCAAATTGAATGAATAATTTGGTTAGATTTGTAGGTCATCGTTTGCAAAGTTTTGGTTTTTGAAAAATCTGAAAGCCACCATTCGCCCATGCATGGAGTATTGTTGCCATATATGGGCTGGTACATCTACCATTAATCTCTCACTCTTAGACAGTGTCTAAATAAAAATTTCCAATCTAATAGGTCACGTACTGTCGGCCAAGCTCTAACCCCTGTCCCATCACTGCAATGTTACATCTCTGTGCCTGCTTTACAAGTACTTTAATGGAATGGAATTTGATGAACTCATAGCACTTGTGCTCCCAGCTAACTCGACACACGCAGCTAACTTGACAAGCAGCAAAATCCCACCCCTTCACTGTTGAGTTCGCTAGATGCCGGAAAATCTTTTACTCTAATAGTTTATTTCCTAGGACTACTAGACTTTGGAATTACTTCTTTGTTTTCTACTTCCCTGATTGTACTAACATGCAGAAATTTAAATGTAGTGTGAACAAACATACACTGCTTAACTACCTACAGTCTCATGTGAGTCACAATCCCAAATAGTAGACCATTGCGTTCCAAGTGGCAATATACCTTGTTTGAAGTGAAATAGAGTAAAAAAAAAAAAAGTAAAAGATAAATAAATCTTTACTTTTCAGATTTAGCTTTGACAAATGCTTTAAAATTGTAAGAAACACCCCGATGGCATTTTTAATTTTTATCTTTCAAAAATGAAAAATTGTTTGTTTTTTTTCTGTAGTGCAAATAAGTTAACCCGTGTCTAAAATTAAGTTTAACTTCAAAATTAACGTTAACTTATTTACACCACAGAAAATAATACCTACAATAATTAATATATATATATATATATATATATATATATATATATATATATATAAATTCCACAGCCAAACAACGTCGCAGCCCACAAGAGCCATGACAGTCAAAGAACCAGAAGTCCAAGACTCGAGTTTCGCCCTCATTTGGGCTCATCAGTTAGACACATCCGAACTCAGGATTCGAAACCCGAGCCTCTTGCATGCAAGGCAAGCACTCTACCCACTGAGCAAACGCCCTGCACACAAGAATTTCAATTAACCAACACAGATCAAGCAAACCGCTTATATATATAAACAATCAATAAAAAATAAAAATAAAACAAAAAAACAATATTAATTTATTCATTGCGGACTATTATTTTCATCTTCATTAGTTGTTGTTTCACAACGTTTCAGCCAACTATTCCTTTGCCCTTCGTCAGGTGGTAACCACGACGGATAGGAACTTCGAATCTCCTAAATGCATTCTCAGCAATCACTGCCATCCATAGTTGTTGTCGTCTCACCACGTTTTTTGGCCAAGTAAGCCTCTGGCCAGCTTTGGGTAGGATTGAAACCGCTATCTTCAGACAATTCTTATCTGGAACCGTAGATATTCAACGTCTCTATCAACTGCACCACGGGCCCCGGAGGGCGATCAAGGTTGTTTTTTTTTATCTTATAAATCTATGTTTATTTATTATCTGATCTTCCATGGTCGGGTCCGTACCGAATGGTATATATATTATTTTTAATTGGAATCCATTATTGAGATGAGTATTATTTGTATTAATTTCTTCGGGGCCCATGGCGCAGTTGATAGAGACGTTGAATCCGTACAGTTCCAGATGAGAATTGTCTGAAGATAGCGGTTTCAATCCTACCCGAAGCCGGCCAGAGGCTTACTTGGCCAAAAAACGTGGTGAGACGACAACAACTACGGATGGCAGTGATTGCTGAGAATGCAGTTAGGAGATTCAAAGTTCCTATCCGTCGCGGTTGCCACCTGACGAAGGGCAGAGGAATAGTTGGCTGAAACGTCGTGAAACAACAATTAATAAAGATGAGAATAATAGTCTGCAATAAATAAATTAATATAAATAATACTCATCTCAATAATGAATTCCAATTAAAAATAATATTAAAAAAAACACTCATTTCATTTCAATTACACATCCAACATTTGAATTATAACGGCTATATTCATTCCAAAAAAAAAAAAAACTGCATTATGTTCTTTTACAAATTTTTAACGGCTATATGACATCAAAAAATCTCACTCACTCTATTTTACAACGTTGTATACACTTTGAATGCTAACGGCTTTTTCCGTTCTGAAAAAAAGAAAGGCCATCCTCTTCACATCACAAACACAGCAAGTATACCTTCAAATAAGTGGTAGGAAGTGTTGAAATAAAAACGAAACTTCGATAAACACATAATTTGGTTTGTTCCTTTTTCTATGTTTCCATCACGTCGGAATATTATTTCCATAATTTTCATCATATATATAGGGTGTTTTTTAGAGGCGGCGAACTTTAAATTGAAAACTTTATTTTCTTTAATTGCAGATTTGGCAACTTCTCTATAGGATTACAATCCAGTGATCGTGCCGACCAGCTTTCTAGAGTTATGGAATTTTCTCTAAAAAAATTTTATTGCAAGCTTACGAGTGTGTTTTGGACAAAAATGTACGGAAAGTGCCAATGTACCAAATTTTCTAACAGAACTAAATAAGGAAGAACTCAGCATGTTGCAGTAATATATTGGATCTATTTTCAATCTATGAAAATTAATTCTTCAACGCCATAATATGAAAAACACCCCCAAACCATAACAGACACTCGTCCAAATTTTACAGTTTCGTAAATAGTTTTTTAATTTAGCTGGTCACCTTTCTTTTGCCATATTTTTTGTTTTCATCAGAATTATGTAGATTAAAATTAGATTCATCACTGAATATCATGGTTTTAATTTTATCCTTTGTCATTTTTATCCATCTCTTGCTTACCTCAAATCGATTTTTGATATGTTGGGGTTTTAATAACGTTTTTTTTATATATAGAGTGTCCTGAGTATAAACCGATATTATTTAAATAGCTTCTGGCGCATTTTGTAGTTGTCATTACCAAAATACGTCTTTTTGGTGTTACAAAGGTTTTTTAAAAATGGGTGTAAAAAATAAAGCAAAGTCCCATGAATAAAAGCAAAGTGACAATAAACAAAAAGGAAAGCAAAATATAAAACAAATAAAAACCAGACGCGAAGAGTACATCAATTTATTCAAGTTTTATTGAAAGAAATAAAATACTGAATTGCTTTTATTTCCCAAAGCAAAGGTTAACAATTAACCTTAAGTACCAATTTTTAAAATAACAAAAAGAACATACAGAAAAAGGGGTCTCTAGTTAAAAGAATGATTCTAGAATTAATTGTGGTTCTTTATGCGCAACAGTTCTCAAAAGAGTGATGGCGGCATGATATCGGCCTGTGAAAATGCGTACGATACCTGGTTAAGCAGTCCAAACCACGATCTAACGCCAGTGATCTTCGTTGGTATCAGGAAGTTGAGAATGACGTCAGTCATATTTTTAGTTGGCTTTATGTCATCAGCTGTTATTAAAAAGATGGCAAATTCAACTTCATCAGCTACAAATTGAAACTTATCAGGATTGAAGACGATTCCATTTCTATCACAATGGGTGATATAGTCCGCTGTGTACCAGAAAGCAAATTCAATAGTTTTATCCCAGAAAAGCGTATCATTGTTGCAACGAGTCAGGGCATGTCTACCATAATGTCGTTGAACCAGCGAGTATACCTGTCCCCAGAAGCGTGGTACTCTAAAGTACCAATAATGTTATGAATGTGGTTGCGTCTCAGGCCATTGGGAAGACCAGTAAACTGTGATATCCATTTCATAAATCTTGAACTGTTTTCTTGGTTTGAGCCGGCACAACAGACACTTGGTTAAATGGGGGTGGAGTATAATGTTTCCCTCATTGTTGCGGCATTCAATTTTTGTAGGTCCATTGTCCTTCTTGGTGATCTGTCCTTCTTTGGTGCAACCACCATCCCTAAACATCGGACCATAGGCATACCTGCTGGTACTGGCTCGATGATGCCCAACGCAACATCCCTACCTAAATCTTCTTTCACCTTCTTTTTCCAATGATGAGGGACAGGAACGGTTGTGTTCACAGCTAATGGTTTCGCTCTTGGGGCGAATGTTACATCTAGTGGTCTCACTGACATCACTTGTAACGGTTAATGGGGACAAGTATTGAATGTACTTGATTTGAAGTGCTCTCGTAACCATTGTTCCAAACGTTCCCTATTATTTTCAAAAGGGGTAAACGGGATTCTAGTCGGTCTGTTCAAGACCATTTCTCTTTGGGAGCATCCACATGGTGCTATCCTGTTATTCGAGGTTGACATGTCAGCTCTTCCCAAATTTGATATGGGAAGTCTCTAGCGATGAGCTCTAAGTCTTTCAGTACTGACTCAGATAAGTAAATTCCCAACATGTTCTCTGATACATAAACGACTTGTCTGGTTTCTTTAAAGCTAACTTTAATATGTATAACGTTTATCCCATTAATGTGTAGTAGGTCGTCCGTGATTTTTTTTTTTTTTACACGGAGGTCACCACTTATCAAGGCCCGGAAGCCACTCAGGGATAAGGGTTATTGCAAGTACAGTACGTTAGTGTGGAGATTTAATGAAGTGTTTACTTAAGAGGGCGGTTCATTAGGAATTTATTTACGTTGGACTTGAAGACATCCAGGTTGTAGTCAGGTGGGAAGCAGGCAAACAGAACAGAGTTGCACAGGCGTGCAGTTCTAAGAAAATTATATATCCTGTGGGTAGTTCATATTAGCACGTCGATAGTGCATCCCAATAATTCCAGTATTTCAGGGTCACTTGAACAAGTTTGAACACCAGTATCCGCAAGAACCTAGATATGGTGTATTCAACGGCAAGTCTCCTTATCTAAGACGCGATCAAATTCGACATGAGAGCCCATACAGCACCTGAAATTCCAAAATGGTCACCTATTTAGTACTGACCAGGCTCGACGTTGTTTAACTTCAGTGATCTGATGGAAACCAGTGTGCTGACATGATTATGGCGTATGTTATATGTTTGGATTCAGAACTAGAAAATAATAATTCTTTTCTCTTTGTAAGAAACATCACTCATGGAATGTGAAGACTAAAAATGTTTTTTAGGTTTCTCTGTTCGTTATGAGAAGGAGAGTATTTCTTCGAAACTCCGCGGATTAAGGACTATCCATTTATCTAGTGTTTCCTTTTCAGATTAAATGTTTTTAACTCATTTCAAAGTGTTTTTTAACATATTTTACTTGTACAAATGGAAATTCTTTTAACTTTCTTGAAGTTTTACATTTGGATTTTACCCTCACTTCCACCAGACTATCCATTCATGTGTAATCACCTTTTTACTTTCCATGAGTTTAAAGAATGGATGAGAGTTCTTGGGTTAGTAGATGTAGAACAATCAAAATAGAAGGTTCAGGTCACAGGGGAAGGCCAAGGAAAACATAGGAGAAAGCGAAAGAACGAGGGATAATTAAAGACTTGGGCAGAGATAGGTTGGCTTTGAAGTCAATTTCTACAAATCAGTATGTAAAACAAATGTTGAACAGTTGATCAGGTTGATGATGACGATGATAATGATGATGATGATGACGATGACAACGATAATGATGATGACGATAAAGATGATGACAGTGAGGATGATGACGACGATGACGAGGATGATGATGATGATGATGACGACGAAAATCTGCATGAATTAAAATATAATATTTGTGCATATTTTATGACTGGGTAACACCAGGCGGCTTGCTAGTATATATATATATATATATATATATATATATATATATATATATATATATATATATATATATACATATATATATATATACATATATATATATATACATATATATATATATATATATATATATATATATATAAATAGTAACCTTGCTTGTGTGTGTGCAGAATGGTCTCTACCAAATTTTTCTCTCAATTTTTGGTCTACAGACTCGACAGTTGATTATGATGATGATGATGATGATGATGATGATGATGACGATGACGACGATGATGGGGATGACGACGATAATGACGACGATGATGATAATGGTGATGATGGCGATAATGGTGACAACGACAATGATAATGATCATGATGACGACAACGGCGATGATGATGATACTGATGCTGATGATGACGATGATGATGATGATGATGATGATGACTGTACAAAATTATGTGTAAACAAAACAGTGCATACGCATACACATGCTGCACACAAGCACACACACACACATGCACATTGTAACTATTCATAGGATTTTTTTTTTTTTTCATTTTTTTATGCTGGAATCATCAGCTTTTGTAAAAGCTGCTTTAAGGTCAGATCCTGACAGAATTTCCAGAAGTTGAAATGTCAAGCACTTATAAATGCATGCAAATTGATTGAAGTATTTATATTTAGTGGGTCAGAGCAAGACAAATACTAGAAATATGCCATTACAAAGTGAATCAAGCAATTGAAAATAAATTATGAACTATATAATGATAACTAGATAATGCATGTACTCTTGGACTGCGTTTTAACTTTGAGGCAATTTTACCGATTCCTATGATATTGTGAAGGTGTATTCTATCTAAATTATAATGGATAAAAGGATAAAATAAAAAAATAAATAAAATAAAATAATTAACCAATGGGAACAGAAAAGAGGAAAAAAGCACATAAATTATTCAAAATCATTTAGATTAATTTAATCCTGAAAATGAATCCTGAAGGATTGGAAAGTACTCGGACTTATCATAAATATGGTGATTACATCAGCCAGTTCCTGCCAGAAGTGAAGACTTTTATTCGGAAGTTGGAAAGGATCGAAAATAGAATTAATAGACAAAGAACGTCTATTTTATTTAATGAAATATGCCTTAGAGAAAAAATGTTGCCCAAGTATACATATTCTAAATAATTATATAGACACTAGTGTGCTCATCCAGTGTAGCAGCAAATCCTGAGAACATCAACTTGAAAGAACAGTTGGAAATGACTCATATACCATATATTATGATCATGTAATCCCTACAGCCACCTACCTTGAAAATGCTGCTGTCAAACCTGATATAGTTATATGGAATAAGTCAGTGGCAACCTTGATTGAAGTGAGTGTCCCTAATGATGGAGGTCTGAACAGAGCTGAAAGAGAGAAACAGACCAAATGTCAAGGTCTCATGTATGATATGAAAAGAAACTGGAATCTTAGGCAGATATCAATCATATCAGTTATCATAGGTGCCACAGAGCTTATGAAGAAGAACCTGAAGTCCTACCTAACTAATATTCCTGGTGGATCAAGTGCAAAAAAGATCCAGAAAATTGCACTTAAGGGAACAGCAAGGATACTAAAAAGAGCTTTCGGTTGCTTTCAATAAAAAACAGGACAATGTTGACAGCTGGTTTGGCTGCTCCATACCCAGCATTACAATCTTCAAAGAAAAAAAATTAAAGAAAAAAATTTTTTAAATAACAGTTATCATCAAAAAGGTACTCTTAATTTTTATCATTAAAAATTTGTAAAAGTTTAAATAAAAACAAACTACTAGTCGGCTTTCAATAGTAGTTGAAATAATAATTATTCATAGCTATTTGAATGTGTGCAAAATAAAATTATGTTCGAACATAGTCGAAAATAGTAGTCACTGTATAAAGGTTTCCTTATTTTTAAATCATTACTATACGAGGGGCGTGCAATAAGTAATGCCCCTGACCCACTTCCAGTTGTCTGATCTAGCTGAAATTTTGCATGTGCATCTCTACGGGTTATGTGGCAAATTACAGCTCTGAACTCATTTTGGTTTCTGTTTTACAGGTGTTTGAACTGAGTCAGATGTGAAATGAAGTCTGTTGAATGTCGAGCAGTGATACGGTTTTTGTATTTGAAAGGATGCACACCACAGGAGACTTTTGATGAAATGAAAGAAACTTATGGTGATAATGCGCCATCATATGATCTTGTAAAACGCTGGTATTGTGAATTCAAACATGGCCGTAAGTCTGTGGTAACAACTCCCAGACCTGATCGCTCCCCCCCTCCCCGCTTCTGCCATTGATGAGGCATCTGTCTGTCAAGTTGAGGCTGCCATTTTGGAAGATCGGCGCATTACTATTCGTCAAATAGCCCAAGATGTCAAGATTAGTACAGGGTCTGTGGAAACTATCATTCATGACTATTTGCATATGCATAAGGTGTCTGCCAGATGGATTCCCAGGTTGCTCACACCATTCCAGAAGCGAGAACACATCGAGTGCTCGAGGATGATTTTGGACATGTGCCAAGAAGATGAGTCAAAATTTTTCAAAAGACTGATTACACAAGATGAAACCTGGGTCCACCACTATGATCCAGAGACCAAAGCCCAGTCAATGCAGTGGAAGCACTTGGACTCACCACCTCCAAAGAAGGCAAGGGTGCAGCCCTCCGCTGGCAAGGCCATACGCACAGTCTTCTGGGACCAGGACGGAGTAGTGATGACAGATTTCCTGGCAAAGGGTACCACAATTACAGGAGCCTATTATGCTTCACTTTTGAGGGAATTAAGGGAACCTATCAAAATCACGAGGCGGGGCAAGATCAGCAAAGGTATCCTCCTCCTGCAGGACAACACTCTGGTCCACAACTCGCATGTCGCCAGAGCAGAAGCACGGGCTTGTGGTTATGAAATCCTTCCCTATCCTCCCTACTCTCCTGACCTTGCACCCTCTGACTCACCTCTTCCCAGCCATGAAGTCGTTTTTGAAAGGAAAGCGTTTCCCAGATGATGCAGCCTTGATTTCTGAAGTCACGTCGTGGTTGGAGGACCAACCTGGGGTGTTCTATAAAAAAGGTTTCCAGAGCTGCATCAAACGATGGGAGAAATGCATAACTCTAGGTGGTTTCTATGTATAGAAAAACTGATAACTATGCCAAGTTTCGTTGCTCTACTGCTATCGGAAGTGGGTCAGGGGCATTACTTATTGCACACCCCTCGTATATTGAATAATAATCAATAGAGAATTGGCTCTATAACAATAAATAATATATCTGCATGAATTAAAATATAATATTTATGCATATTTTACGGCTGGGCAACACCATGCAGCCAGCTAGTACAGTAGAACCCCGGGATACAGTGGTCCTAGAATACGTTTTTATCAGGTTATGATGTGGAATATGATGTTTTTATGGTCCCTGGTTAGGGTATTTATCCTGCCTTACGGTGTTATTTATAATGTTATTTGATTATATATATATATATATATATATATATATATATATATATATATATATATATATATATATATATATATATGTGTGTGTGTGTGTGTATGTGTGTGTGTGTATTATATACTGCACTGTATTTTGTTACTAATTTTTAATGCCGTATCCCGGGGTTCTACTGTGTGTGTATATATATATATATATATATATATATATATATATATATATAAGTGACCTTATCCATGTGTGTGTGTGCAGAATGGTTTCTACTAAATTCTTCTCTCAATTTTGGGTTTACAGACTTGAAACTTCATATATAGGATATTTGGAACAATTTTGATTTGGATTTAGCCAGTAAAAAATAGCTGCTAGGGTAAAATCTGAAAGCAAAACGATTGAACTTGGCAGAGGTAAGTCGACTAAATCTGTTACTTCCATGCATGTCTAAATACACGTTTATACGTTAAAGTCGCTAAATTTTTAATGTTTTCTTATCCATCTGTCGGTAGCTCAAATGATAACATTTAACGTTGGAGTGCTTAAATATTTTGGTCTCGGTCCTAGCTGATGGCACTCAAGTTATTTTCTTTTAAACTTTTGAAATCATTACTACACATTAGGTACAATATAATAATTAATAGATAATTGGTTTTCTGTATGAATCAAAATATCATTGTTAGTGTTTAGTTAGTAGAAACGTTTGTTAATGCTTGTATAACAGAAAGCATGATATCGAAGCAGATTAGGTATTCAAAGATAAAATATTTATGTTAAATTATGTACCGGGAATGTTAACTTGGTGAAAAGGAATGTTAGTTTTCATAGCTAACATAAACAAAATTACGTGACAAAGATGGGATGATTGTTCTTTTTGGTCTACATAGATTGATTATTGGTCACATGGTCAGAGAGAAGAAACGATAGTTTAGAGATGCATGTAGAGAAGAGTTTCGGTATTCAACACGTTAGCGAACAGACGGAATTCTTATGCTCCAGGATTTAAACTTGACGCTTCTGGAAGTCAATGGGACGAAATAGTAAAATATAGACTTGTCTGAAGTGTGCCCAACTCTGATAAAGCGATCCAACATGGAAATTAATAATTATATCCAAATATAATTTCAAACTGCTTGGCCTAACGTTCACAGGTAACATGAGTTGGAACAATTATATTGAAAATATTGCCAGGGCCGCTGCGAAAAAGGTAGGCTCTCTCTACTGTGCTAGAAAACTACTGACACCTGAAAGTATCCTGTACCTCTATAAGGCCACCATTCGCCCATGTATGGAGTATTGTTGTCACATTTGGGCTGGTGCATCTGTTGCTAGTCTCTCGCTCCTAGACAAGGTTCAAAAGAGAGTCGCCAATCTGATAGACCCTGAACTGGCATCTAAGCTTCAGCCTCTGTCCCATCGACGAAACGTTGCATCCCTCTGCCTGTTCTACAAGTATTTTAGTGGTGAATGCTCTGACGAACTGCAGACACTTGTGCCCCCACGACTTAGACACCCTTGACAAACCCGACAGGCAGCTAAATCCCACCACCACACAGTAGAGATCCTAGATGTAAAAGATCTTTCTACTCTAGTAGTTTCTTCCTCAGAACCGCTAGACTCTGGAATTCCATTCCAGGTCCCTGCTTCCCTAACTGTACTGACATGCAGAAGTTCAAGTGTAACGTGAACCGATATTTTGCTGCCCAAATCCCAACATAGTGCCCCAGCAGTTGCTGCCCCTGATAGTAGCTCCCTACACCAAAGTGGCAATTTGCCTTGTTTGGGGTGAAAATGTAATAAAAAATAAATAAATAAAATGTCTTGTTATCTGTTCCATTTGATAAACACTGACTGTGTAAGGTTCCATTGTCCCTTGTACACTGTGATAATTGTTATACACGCATCAATAGACGTTACAAGCACATTCAAGAAACTAGACGATCACAAAACGTTAAAACACGTATATATGCATACATCAGCGCGTCACATTTAAAGAGACATACGTTAAATAGACTCTGTTTATATACACTCCAGACTATGGAACATAATTATATATTGAATACAATATAATAATCAACAGAGGATTGACTCTTCTAATATATAAATACGAAATCTGCATGAATTAAAATATATTTAACCCTTTATGGCCTGAATTACGCTGTAGATGATTAAAAAATATTTATTGTTAATTTTAGGTGGCTGAACGTAAGCAATGGACAGTTGCAATCTGGCGGTATCTGGCATCTACTCAGATACTGAACTAATACGTACAAGGCGTGATTGAATGAATTCCCACATTATTTATGCCGTTATATTCATTTATTTAAGACTGAACGAATTAGTTCAACCAATTCATAAAGGATTAAGCATATTTTACTGTTAGATAATAGCCGGGTAGAAGCAGTTAATTATCTATCTATCTATCTATCTATCTATCTATCGGAGTAAACGACAGAGAATTTGAATCATTGAATGTTTTGACAGGTATCAAACTTTGTTGGCCGGTTAGTTGCACGGGAAGTATGCGAACTGGGACCGGACGTGACATGTTAGGTGCTCCGGTTTGAGTAAGCTGAGTTAAGCTTAGTTGAGTTGGATCCTGGTCGCTGAACAAGCAAGATGAGTTAAGAAGATCTCCCCATGGAGGTAACGGTCTCAAATACAGAACCCACAAGCAAAGATCGTCGCTCAGTCTATTTCTGCTGACGGGATGCCTGGGAGTGAATAAACTATATAAAAACACATATTGAAGCATCTTTTTACAACAGGTTCAGGCTTTTCCAATGACGCTTGGCGAATCCCCCAGAAGTAGTCAGCTGCATACAGGTATGTCATCGTATTATATGCTTGACACGCATTCACCAAAAACACTAGACGAGTCACGGGCCGTTAAAATAGACATTAAGGAATCTGAGGACAATAGTCCATAAAATAGTCCGTTATATACGTGCACAATGTATATATAACATATATACATAAATACATATATATGGTCCGTTAATTAAGGATACATAAAGGTGATTTACATAAAGACAACGGAACGTATGTCGTTAGATAAGAACCAAACGATATGTTGATTTGATGACAGTACAACACTACGACGCACAGCAGTCTGTTAGTTTAATACAAAAATGAGAAGCAGATAATTTTCAAATTTTCACAAAACCTTTTAAAACTGTAAGGAAGGTATACACAATTTTAATTATTCGACAAGGAGTACAAATAAAGCAAGAAAAACTATGGAGTTTCGAAGAATGCACTTCTCATCAGAGGGAAGAGGTTCTCAAAATGTAATAAATTTTGCAGGTTAATGCATTAAAAGAAACAAATATGAAGTTTATCATATTTGCATAAAAAGTCATTTAACAGTTTATAGGCATTCAATTTGAATGGTGCAAAGCATACAACATTCTAAGTCGTCAGAATCCTGTTTCATTCATGCGATTTTCGCATTTATTCGTATAAATAGATAAGCATAAACATTTTGTTAATTTTGAAATAGAGAGAAAGAGATAGACATGAGAGAGAGAGAGAGAGAGAGGGAGAGGGAGAGAGGAACAGGGAGAAAGAGAAAGCAAACAAGCGAGTAAGTAAGCCACTCTCTCCCTGCCTTTTCTCTTTTACCTTATGGCAAGCAATGTTAGTTTAATTCATCCATTTTTTTTTTATTAAACCTCTTTGATTAATTACTGTTGGCATCAAGAAAAATATTCCATGTATATATGAAAATAGGACAAGTAAATTATAACCGAATAACACAAGCATTAATTTATTATAAGCTGTTTAAAAATATTCGTCTCACAAATGGTATATATATATATATATATATATATAATTATTTTTTTACTATAATAATTAAATATATATATATATATATATATATATATATATATATATATATATATATATATATATATATATATATAATAAAAATTGCAATCAAATTTTCTAAAATGATCCAAGATGGTAAAATTAAAGTATATTATAAATATTAAAGAATTAATATTTATAAAGTTATCTCAGCCAGACGTAAAAGCTCAATAAAACCAAATAGGAGATAGAGCTTATAATACGAGCAAACAGTTAATAAAACATTTTAAAAAACACTTTGAAATGAGTTAAAACATATTTAATCTGAAAAGGAAACACTAACTTATCTAGTGCTTCCTTTTCAGATTAAATATGTTTTTAACTCATTTCAAACTGTTTTTAACATGTTTTATTCACTGTTTGCTCGTATATATATATATATATATATATATATATATATATATATATATATAATTTGTGAGACAATATATATATATATATATATATATATATATATATATATATATATATATAATAAAAATCTTGAAGTTGAAAAAAAAATGTTCAAATTTTCAAAAACCGCTTAAAACTGTAAGGAAGGTGTACAAAATTTTAATTATTCAACAAGGAGTACAAATAAAACAAGAAAACCCTTATTCCACGGAGTTTCGAAGAATACACTTCTTCTCATCTGAGGGAAGAGGTTTGCAAAATATATAATAAATTTTGTAGGTTAATGCATTAAAAGAAACAAATATGAAGTTTATCATATTTGCATAAAAAGTCATTTAACAGTTTATAGGGATTCAATTTGAATGGTACAGCAAGGAACAGTAAAAAAGGAGAAAACGGATATGGTAAAAGTTCAACTGGAAAGATGGTAAATTCCAGAACAGGAAAAACCCGTTGAAAATGTATCGGTAATTCATGTAAAAATAGAAATATGAATATAGATATAAATGTTAGGGTAAAATTTGGACTTCAAGAAAAGTCGGCAAGTTGTGGAGAAGTAAATAAATATATGAGCCGTTTAAAAAAAACGGATCAAGGAAAAGGAGGGTGTTACAATATAGATAGTAAGTTAGATTAGAAAAAGGGGTAGTGGGAGAAAAGAGAAAATGAAAAAGGGAGAAAAAAGAGTAAAAATGGAGAAGAAGGCATATTTAAAAAAACAGAGGAGAGGGGAGAGAGAGATAGACATAGTGAAGGGGGAGAAAGAGAGGAACGGTTTAAGTAGAAAGTCGTATTTCTAAATCTATTTTAAGAACACATAAATATAGGTCAGAAAGGATCAATTTGACCCAGACAGGAATATAATTAAGGTTGATTAATATTAATGCACAGTTATAAATATAACTGCATGCATACATATATATACATATATGAATGTATAAATGCATATACACACATATATAACAAAAATAGAATAAAAATAAAATAAGTTAAAATAGTATAGGAAAAAGTGAGACTAAAGGGGGAAAACTCATGCATAAGCAATAGAGATACAGTAGATCCTTTAGTCTCACAATAAATAGAATAAATCTTTTATATTGAGTAAATTTATACCTATAGGTTTAAAAGGAGAGCTAAGTAATTTCGAATTGGTTATATTTGAATTTTTTCTTATGCTTACATTGGGAAATAAGTTCGCTCTTGGAATTAATTAAGTTGATATTTTGGGGGTAAGTAAGTATACTTATAGCTTCAGATATGCAGAGGTGACAAGACTTAGAACCTGGAGTGTATGACTTAGATTTTTTAAAAATAGCCCAATTTATAGAGAAAGGGATGTTTTTAGATTTAACTTTTTTTTAATTAAAATGGTTAGGGAAGTTCCATGGTTATTATCAGCGATTTCATTATTAAAGGAAGAATTATGGTTAGATATTCTAAACTTTATTAATGTTGAAATAGCGCCAATGTGTGTGTGTGTGTGTGTGTTGTGTGTGTGTGTGTGTGTGTGTGTGTGTGTGTGTGTGTGTGTGTGTGTGTGTGAAAGGTTTCAAAAGTTTTGTGTGTGTGTGAAGGGTTTCAAAAGTTATGCCCCCTATTTTTATTCCGCCTGAATGGATCAGAGAGGATTGCAAATTGCATTCTTATGATGATTGAACTTATGCATTAATGATCTGAAAGTTTCGTCTCTGTTGCAGATGTAGGCGATGTGAAACTCTAAGAAAACAAGTCCTGTCATAAACGTGCATTAGAAACAGAGATGTGTCATTGAATTTCTGATTTGCAAAAGTGCATTGAGAATGATTGTGACTATGTAGGAAAATAAATTCTGGAGCACAAAAGGTCGCTCGTTTTAATGGCAGCATGCCCGTCTTCATAGTTCTTCAACTTTTTGAGTTAAAAAAAGTAGGAGGCATTACTTTTGGGCCAACCCTTGTATAACAAACCGCACTCTGGGTGCCCATGCACAGATGTTGTTCATCGTTAGCAAAAGTGCACTGAGAATAGTGGTGAATAGGCAAAAAAATAAATTTTGAAGCATAAAAGGTTGTTTGTTTCAATGGTATAATGCCCATCTTCATAACTCTTCAACTTCTTGAGTTAAAAAATTGGGAGTCTTTACTTCTGAAATCACTTGTGTGTGTGTGTGTGTGTGTGTGTGTGTGTGTGTGTGTGTGTGTATATATATATATATATATATATATATGGGGGTATTAAAATGATTATTTATAATTCATAATTATTGTCGCCCTTTTAAGAAATAAAAATTTTTTAGAGTTGAGCACTGTCTGAAGAATTGAAAAAGTTGGTTAGTTGGCATTGTGTGCAAGATTGTAACTTCCTGTTACTTGATCACTCTAAGATCGTTTGTATTAAGCGTTAAGTTTATTCATGTTAAGATTTCCCTTAATTTTGTAGCAGTAGACGGTGGCTCAGGGGTATGTTCTTTACTAATAAAGTCCAAGGTGTTTTTGTGGCAGAGTTTGAATACTTCAATCAGCATTGATCGTCATCTCCTGCACTGATGATTATGTAAGCATGAACCATTACTGTCTGTAGGCATTAAAATAATTACTTGTAACTTTATATATATATATATATATATATATATATATATATAGTTTGTTTATTATACAAACATTGAATACTCTTTAATTATCACACGGGTTTCATTAGATTTATATCTAGGAAACCAATCGATACAACCGCATATAATGCTATATATATATATATATATATATATATATATATATATATATATATATATATATATATATATATATATATATATATATATATATATATATACCGTTGCATTGATGGGACTTGAAACAGTATTTTCTTCTTTTTTATTTTTTTTTTTAAACTTTTTTTCACTCCAAACAAGGCATATTGCCATTAAACTGTGAGGGGATACTGTAATTGGGCCCAGATGTACAGGAGAGCAACCAAGGGGAGGTAATTGGCAGTTAAATATAAACCGTATTAATTTTTATTATAAGCTGTTTAAACAATATGCAAATGAGGTAAACAAATACTTGAGTTTAGTTTTTGTCTATTACTATATCATACAGCATTTTTATGGTAATAGAGCTATTGAATGGAACCAAAAAGCCTTTGGCATTTATCCATTTATATTATTATGAGAGTCCATGCAAAGATAAACTCCGATAGAACTTAACTCGCTTCCACTTCATCCATCCTAACCGAGCATCTATATTAAAACTACATTGCAAATTCCTGTGACTCTTCTGGCAATACTGGTGCTACCAAACCAGGCTGTCTGAAGACACAGACTTCCTGGCCTAAAATGCACTTCCTGCACTAAACATTGGTGTTATTGTTGTTTTTTTTTTGTTTTCTTTCCCTTTGCAAAACTCAATCATGTTCTGTAAAGCCAAAAACAAAGCAAAAATTTTCTTCCACAAAACAGTCAAACCATGAATAAATATTTGAAAATACAAAGAACTTGAAGCATAATTTTTTTTTTTTTTATTAAAATAACCAGATTTGGGATTAAATCACCTTAAACGGGTTGATATACTGTAAAAGAAAACAACCAACCAAAACACCATGAATAAATATCTTTTTTTTTTTTACATAGGAGTCACCACTAATCAAGGCCACTCGAGGATAAGAGTTATTGAGTGTACAGTAGACAATGGGATAATATCATAGTAATCGTTAGTAGTGGAAATTTGGTAAATTGGATTACTTAAAGGGATGGTTCATCAAAAATTTCAGTGGTTTTAGCTAGATGAGTGTTTTTCGTTAAAGTTTAGCAAGGGAGGACCATAAATTGGAGCTAAGACGAGCACTTGCCATGGAAATAATGATAAAGCAGACACAGGCTTGTCACATTTTTTCTGTGGGAAAGAGGTTGCAGGGAAGAGAAAAGAGCATCCCCCCACTAAGCTACGAAATCTATTTTGAACACTGTCAAGGCAGGATAAGCAGCTTCTAGCATCTCCTGCCCAGATGTGGCAACAGTACTCCATCATTAAACGTACTTGGCTTTTATATAGATAAAGAATTGCATCAGTAGTGAGATATCTACTGGAGTGACAGTAAGATCCCACAATTTTTCCAGTGACCTTGGCAATAAATTTGATGTACGTGTTCCATTTCAGACCAGGAATAAAGGTCAAGCCCAGAAGCTTGTCAAAATATGGAACCTCCCCAAGACAGGAGCCAGTCATTTCAATTGATGCCAGATGGGGATGTGTTTTGGGAGATCATTGATGTAGATCAAGAAGAGAGTTGGGCCCAGGACGGACTCCTGAGGGAATTCAGCATTAATACTGTGAGCTTCTGATTTCTGCCCATCAATCACTACTCTTATGAACCTATCAGAGAGAAATGATTTAATAATTGAGAAGATATTTCCAGCTATACCGTAGCTGGAAATCTTGTGAAATAGGCCCTTATGCTATTCTCTATCAAAGACGTTTGATATGTCAAGAGCAATTGCCCTAGAAAGGAAGCCTTTGTTGAGAGATTCACTAATCCTATGAGATATAACCGTAAGCACATCTGCTGTAGATCTAGCAGAACGGAAACCATATTGCATGTCACTGAAAAGGCTATTTTTGCTACTTCTCTATTTAACATAGATTCCAGCAACTTGGCCTATACTGAGAGGGAGATGACCGATCACCTGAATTCTTCAATACAGGGTATACTGATGAGGTTTTCCAGGATGTTGGGAAGCAATTCTCATTACAACAGCTTTGTAAGTATGCGAGCTAGTTCTGGTTGAAGCTTTTTCAATACTATAATTGGAATGCCGTCAGAGCCAGTTGCTTTATTGGAATCAAGGTTCTTGATTAGCTTAGCAACATCATGCACAGATATTTGTATGTCCTGTAACATGTTTTCTTTTACGGGGGTTGATGGCCTTAGTTGCATAGGGTGGAATTAACTGCAAAGTTCTTGGCAAAGAGTTTGGTTTTGTCTGATGCTGACGAGATTATCTCAGGTTCATTGATGATGGTTGAGATAGAACATATGTTTTTGTTCAGTACCGTGTTTGCTATTTGCCAAAACTGGTGGGAACCAAGCAGCTGCTGAACTACTTTCGATTTAACAGACTGAGTATACAACTCCCTTACATTTTTTATTACTCTTTTACAATGGTTGATGGCAGTCCTAAAGGCGGCTTTAGTCTCAGTATATCTATTACATTGGAAGCAATTGAAAAAGTGATTTCTGTGCGCAATGGCAGCAACACATTCTGGAGAGAATCATGGCTGGCTGTTAGGTTTTTGCTGGAATTTTTTCGAGGGTATGAAACAGTCTATACCTAGAATTAACCATTCCATCAAGTCTGATACTATAGAGGACACATTCTTTTTAAACATGGAATGCAGATGTAGACCAGATAGAAATGTACGGAAGCTATCCCAGTCAGCCATAGAGTATCGATACATTGTACGATGAAGAGGTACGTCTGAGGATTTATTACATTTTGTTTTTATCTTAACTGATACAACAGAGTGGTCAGAAGATCCCAGTGGAGACAGAAGGGAAGATGAACATAGCTCAGGGCAAATTGCGTACTGACCATCAGACACGGGTGGGTTCGTGAACAATCTGAGGCTATAAGTAATGGAAAAATAGTGACAGGACCTCCTCTCATCATCTGTCTTGTTTGAGTGGGTCAACCATTCCACATTGTGGACATTGAAGTCTCCACAGATGTGAATGTTAGCCGAAGGATGAGCAGATAGGAGTTAGTCAATTTTCTCAGATGTGCTCTTAAAGATAGTAACTCCGTTGTTGTGAAGACGATAGAAGGCAAATATAAATGCAGTGATCTAAGCAAGTGCAACCCAGAATCACATATAGGGTAAGTTAGGATCTTCTCTGGAAATGTTCTTACCACATGGAAAGCCATCTTTAATATAGGCACATATTCCATGCCCATGGCGATCTTGGGGGTCAGATTTGGATATCAAATTAGAGTAACCTTTAATTATGAACTCATCTAGGGAAATGGTCGGTTCAATGCCAGTTTCGCTTAGGAATAATAGGCTTGGTTTAGTCTCCTGTAATTGGGTTTCAACCTCTGGAAGGTTGGAATGTAGACCCCTGATGTTGTAGAAGGAAAAATGGTATGTGGGGTCTATGTTGGAAGATGGAGTTCTGGGTTTATTCGTGTATTTTTTCTGGAGACTTTTCATGATGAAGTTTTGGGATTTGTGAAACAGGTCGACAGGGTAGAGAGGAAAAGTAAGAGAGAAAAAGAAAGGAAGAATTTTTTTTTTTTTGTAGCACATGATAAGTACAAGCCGTAACAAATACCCACTAATATGGCATCGAGAAGCCCCACCAGATACAACTGCATGGCCCAGAATCCATTCACCAAATGGCAATTCAACAGCCCTAGTACTTTGCACCTTTGAAGATATAAAGAACTTGAAGCATAAAACTTTAATTAAAATGACCAGATTCGGTAGTCAATAACTCGAAAAGGGTTAATATGCTGTAAAACAAAACAACCAAACCAATGAATAAATGTAATGCTGTCCAGGAACCAACATGTTGTCGCCTCAGTCGCAAAGCAGACAAAGAATAGAAAAGAACTTCAACTCGCTTTTTTTGTTGTACAACAGCATTTATTTCCTCATTCTCTTATTACTGCTGTAACGTCCCTCACATGATCGTCCTCTCGAACGTTATCCGTATCTCTAAGGTGATCCTCCTCTTTCTCCTTTTCATAGTCTTTTTTTCTTTACCGGTGACATCATTTCGCATGCATTTGCATATGCGTGTCTATGCTCTGTTACATAAATATTTGAAGCTATAAAGAACTTGAAGCATAAAAAACTTTTACTAAAATGACCGAGTTCAGCATTTAATAGCTCGAAAAGGGTTGATATGCCGTAAAAAAAAAACAACCAAACTCCTGGTAGTAAATTTTATTCAGTATCCCATTCTACGTTTTTTTTTCTTTTTCTTTTTCTTTTTTTCTTTCTACTTTTTCCTCTGACAGATCTAGCTTCATCTCTACCATTCTACTTTCCCTAAAAATTAAAAATACAAAATTAGAAAAAAGAAATACGTCAGATTAAAAACATAATCACAAATGCACATAACATATCAAAAAAAAAAAAAAAGGAAAGTAAAAATAAAAATGGTTTCAACTGCGTAGAAAAGATCCTCAAACATCAACTATAAAAAATCAATAATAAAAAAAACGGCTGAAAGCTGTTGTTTTTCCATTTATTTTTTCATACATACATCTATTCACATATGTATACATACGATATACACGATGAGAGCAATAAATAAGATGGATAACATTGTTTCCAATCTATTATAATGATTCATATTATTATACTAAATGTGAGTCAATCAGCATTCGTTTTCCAAATGCTTTTTACCTATGTACTTTAAGTAGAAGAATATAAGGACGACTAAAATTAATCTCTCCCGTAACAGAAAAATTTTGAACCACTTTATGTCATTTTACGAAGACTAAAATCAACAATATGGTCCTTTATGTTTAGAATCCTTCTTCAAATTTTGGTACTTCTGCACTTTAGTGCCCGTTTTTCCGTGAGTCTCGCTCAACAACGCCTGGTGGACGACGGAAACCACCGGGTTATAACTAGCGAACGGAAGTCAATAATAAAAACGAACAAAAAAGAAATAAAACAAAACAAAAAACCTACCATAATAATTTTATAATTTTTTTTTTCTGTTTTTTTTTTTTTGGGGGGGGGGTGTAATAAATTTTTTTCTTTGAATTAGTGAACAAATATATATATATATATATATATATATATATATATATATATATATATATTTATATATATATATATATATATATATGTTATAATCCATCAGTTTCCGGCATCCACCAGACGTAGCCGAGTGAGACTTGCGGAAAAACGGTCTCTAAAGTGCAGAAGTACCAAAATTTTTATCACAATCCATTATGTGATTTTGATTCTAAAAATGTCTAACATTTAATGCTTACGCTTAAGGAATAAAAATTCAGAGAATTATTTGGTGTCTAACGACTCTGGATAAAATTCTATGTCAATTTGGAATATTTGAATCTTCAAGTGGGGGTTTGTGATCATCTTATGGCCCATAAGATTCTTTTAAAATAACCCAATAGAAACTGAAATTTATGAAATATTTATTCATTGATGTCTAATATTTATTGTTAAAATTTCACTAAAACTTAGAGTTATTTGAATTCTTACTAAAAAGGATTCCACTACCTTTTTACCTCATTTGAATGAAACTAAATTAAATCAAATATACCTTACATTATGACCCCTTACCCTTAGCAGTTGTGTTTCAAAATTCATAATGTCTGGTTAACCCTTTTTGACCTAGTTGAACTAATTCGTCCAGTCATAAATGAATGAATATAACGGCATAAATAAAGTGGGAATTGATTCAAGCACACCTTGTACGTATTAGTTCAGTATCTGGGTAGATGCCAGGTACCTCCAGATTGCAACTGCCCATTGCTTACATTCAGTATGCCGCCATCTGTCTCAGAGAGTCGAACTTACCAAAAAGCATGAAAATTGATGATTGAACCAAAATTGTTTGGTCTGACAGAAAGTTACTTTGAGGTTAAGTTAACAGCTTTTATTTCCTAAACTTTTAAAGAAATAATTGAAATTTTTATGTGAATACATATTTATTAAATCTATTCAAAAATTTTAGCAAATTCTCATTTTTTCCCCTAAGATTTTTGGCACCCCTGATGCGGTTTATGTTCACCGTAGGGAAGGAATGACATTTCATCCTGATTGCGTGGTTCCAGCTATCAAATTTGGAGGAGGAAGCATCATGCCTTGGGGCTGCATGGCTTCTTCTGGCACTGGACTGTTGTACACATGTGAGGGCAGAATGAACTCTACAATTTATACTAACATGTTGGACAAGGTTTATCAAACCTCTTTGACTACAATATTTAATGACAATTCCAAGTGATGTAATCTTCCAACAAGACAATGCCCTTGGCATACGTCAAAAGTTTCAATGAGTTAGTTTGAGAAAAAACGGATTACAGTGATGAAGTGGCGCCTTTATTCCCCAGAGCCAAATCACATTGAAACTTTGTGGTCCCATCTAGGGAATAAAGTGAGAAAGCATAAATGTTCATAAAAAAAGAAGAATTATAGGTCAAACTTCATGAAGAGTGGCAGAAAAAATAGATCCTACCACCTGCACCAATTAAGCTAATAATATGAAAAAAACGAATAAAAGCTGTTATAAAGGCAAAAGTAGGACATTCCAAATATTGATTGTTGCTTAAATAGATTTATTAATGTTTATTCCACTATTCTTAATCTTTTAAATATATAAGTTTGAATCATAGTGTCGATTTTTCATTGGTACTTCATAATTTGACCATGGCTATATATATATATATATATATATATATATATATATATATATATATATATATACGAGCAAACAGTTAATAAAACATGTTAAAAAACACTTTGAAATGAGTTAAAAACATATTTAATCTGAAAAGGAAACACTAGATAAGTGGATAGTCCTTAATCCGCGGAGTTTTGAAGAAATACTTTCCTTCTCATCAGAGGGTAGGAATTAGCAAAATGCGGGATCGGATTTTGCATGCAAAAGTATTTGATAAGTCAAAGATCTTACTTAAAAACAAAAAAAGTGAAGCAGAGGGAATATGGTGAAGAAAAAGGTGATTACAGATGAATGGATAGTCTGGTGGAAGATAAATAATCCAGTGACGGTAAAATCCAAATGTATAACTTCAAGAAAGTTATATATATATATATATATATATATATACATATATATATATATATATATATATATATATATATATATACATATATATATATATATATATATATATATATATAGATAGATAGATAGATAGATAGATAGATAGATATTTCCGTGTGCTAAAACGTTTTCATCTTAAATTTTATGCAATTATGCAGAATGCAGAAACTATGCATGAATAGAATTCAGCGTAATAGTGAAATGGAACTAATCATTTAATAAAAAATCATAAAAAAATAATAACTAATTAATTAACGCTCGTTTTTCAAACAAATATGCAAATTTGTTAGTACCTGTTCTGATGCTATGCTTAAGTTTATTTACCCTTAGTCAATGGAGTGGAAATCCTTCTCTACTAAGGCAATTTTTATTTTTGCTTACTTCCAAAGTGTCCTTTTTTAAGGAGCTGGTTTCCCCCCCCACATTAAAAACGATCTTGTGTCACATCTTGCTTTCGTGAGGAAGCAAATAAATACCAATAGAAAAAGTAGGCTTTTAATATCAATGCCAGAGCGACATTTTTTTCGATGCCAGAGCGAGAAAAAAACTCAACTTTATTGATAGATAGATAGATAGATAGATAGATAGATAGATAGATAACACAATCAATATACTTGGAAAATTGTTTTAATTGATGCCAAAGGAAATTTACTTTGAAGTCAAAAGGAATTTGTAAACTTATGGCAAAAATTGGTCAATCAGAAAACGACCACAACCCTCCCTGCACATGCAGCTCTGCATAAATAACAGCAGAGAGCATTTTTAGTCAGTTCAGTTCGCAGTGAGTTGAGCTCAGTAGCAATCACAGTATGTGAGTTGAGTTCAGTTGCATAACCCAGAGTATAGCCGAGTCTCCGCTAGTGAATCGAATGAGTCAGTTGGGCTCAGATGGCATACTCGATTCAACATAAGTATTATGGGGTTAAATGGTAATAAACGAAAGGAACACAGGATTTTTAGGAACGAAACATGTATTCACATATATTACAGGCAAACACAATTGGAGCTATACCCTCCCTCAGCGGTTGAGTGTTTGCATCCGGCCGCCTTGGTCGCGTGCCTAACTCAGACTGCCGGGCACCGGTACTCGATACCGGAAGTGACGTCACCAAAGGAATGAGATAGTCCATTAATCCCATGGAGGAGCGTCTCCAACAATAAGTAACCTGTCCGTGAATGAAGCCGAAACAAAAACTTCTGAAAGAGATGCGGACACACAGATAGGCAGATGTAGGTTGTACAGAGGCAAAGGCAGCGGAGAAACTGTAAGAGGGGGAGATGCAGCAACTGCAAGACCATGCAGATGCTGAGAATGCAGAGAGCCTGTTGATAACGCAGAGTCAGTAGTTAAATCCAATTGAACTTGGATGAGTCGCTCGATGCCATATCAAAAACCTGTCTAGGAATGAAACCTTAAAAATCACTAAAAGAAAAAAAACAAAAAAACAAATTAAAAAATGCCCTAATGAAAATCGTTCGAAACCGCTCGAAACTAGAAAGAAAATAATTATGTCTATCGAAAGAGAAACAGAAAAAGATAATTAAAGACAAACCTCGTCGGTCTCTCTTTGAAATCGAAACCGTTGATAATTTCATAATCGTTGCTTTTGCTTTTTTAATGTTGCTTTGATAAATGCACTGCGCTGTTAACATCATTTTCAATATAACCAAAAACTCGCATGTTTGTTCTCTTTTGCCCTATTGTAACACGCTTATCTCTTTCTTGTGTAATGCAAGACGAACGACGCATCAAACCATTTGAGAGAAACTTCTGAGAACTACTAGAGACCTAAATAAGATAAATAAGAGAACCAAATCTTGTACAATTGTGAATGACTTCTGTTTACAATACCACATGCACTGGATGACAGACTATCAGTCACCCATCATTAAGAACTTTTCTTATAACCAGTGACCTAAAAAGTTTATAGAAGAAAAGAAGGAAACATCACCAACCAATGTTAACTAGAAACGAGAAGTTGCTTCTGCCGAGAATATTACATACCATCAAACAGTACAAATGGCTACATTATGCATCATGTTACGCATAGATCCATGTGGATAGTAAAAATCTTACCAGATCAGTTGCCGTTCTAATATTGTTAGCAAAAGTATGGACCTAAAATTTCTCCCAGTTATAAAATAGACTTAGGCAATGCGTCTTGGCAATAAATGAACCAAAGAAGGTTGATATGTTCTATAAGGGTTTCATTGAGAGAGTCTTATTATAATGAGATGTTGTTGTAAGAGAGAGTCTTATTACAAGTGATGCTTTTCAGAGAGTTCTAGAGAGGGATGTTGTGAGACTTAGAGAGATAGATTGTTCATGTTATGATTCCTATATATTAAATGTTCATTACTTAGATTAATAGATGTGTTGCTATGTGAAGCTCTTAGAATGATGAGATAGTGTTCACTGTTCAGACATTGTGTAGACATGCTGATGTAGATTCACATTGTAATATGAGAAGTCGAGATGTGTATGAAAAGACATTTTATAACACAAATATATAATACAATTTCACTTTACCTTTTTGTAAAAATCATAAGACAAGACGACGTTTTTATAAAACGCATGATAAGGTTTATTCTTCACACGACCGGCCGTGATTTCCATCATCAAGAATTCAAAGCTTCACATATTGAGTTTAAAAGTGATCGTCTCGCTTCTAGACGTTCAGACTCTCTCTGAGTTTCTCACTCTCTGTCTCACCAACTGTCTCCTAACTGACTCTCTTCTTTTTACTCTAAAGTTTTTCTCTATCCCTCGAACTTTCTATTTTCCGTGACGTCATACACATGTTAAAACATGTGCCTTCTTTCACGTGTTCTGGACATGCGTGTCCAAAACTTTTCTTTTTTCTACAAAAGGAATTTTAACCTTTACTCAGTAACCTATTTTTCCAATATGTTAAAAACATTATCTTATAAGCTGCATTCTTTCAATTTAAAATTTCATAACAAACTTGACAGTTCACATTCTTTTCTTGAAATATTTTATCTCTATTCTAAACAATCGTTTGTTTTACATTTTTAAATTCTCACACGTAATCTATTTCTAAACCTAAATTACGAGGTTCAAATTTCGTCTATTGCTATTTCATTTTCATTTTAACTAATCTCTCTATTTTTATACTTACATGAAAAGGGGGCAGCCCTTATCATGTAACAGATACACCATAAAACAAAACGTAGTAAACCAAATCCTATGAGAAGACCATTAACCATTTATGACCTGGTTGAACTAATTCGTTCAGTCATGAATAAATGAACAATAACAGCATGGGAATTGATTCAAACACGCCTTGTACATATTAGTTTAGTATCTGGATAGATGGCAGATACTTCCAGATTGCAACTGTCCATTGCTTACATTCAGTATTCCTTTATCTGTCTCAGAGAGATGAGAATTTCGTTTGTTGTCATAAACACACTTTTTCAAGCACAATGGATAATAATCAAGCTAAGTTTATGAAATGCAAAAATTCTCAGTGGTAGTTTAACTATTGAACTTCATAATTTTTCCAATTTGAAGGCAATCATAGCATCATTGCTCTTTAAACAAACTAAAATTAACAATAAATATTTTTTAATTATCTACATCATAATTCAGGTCACAAAGGTTTAAACCAGGTTTTTATATTTGAAAACCGTATCGCTTTGAAATGATGAATTAATGTTCTTTCAGTTTCAGTCTTTTCTACAGGCTGACATTATATAGACGATAAACTCTAGTTTTGCAGTTGTCACTCTACATGGCTAAAACCTTTAGTTTTTGAAGACGTCATTGCCTTCTTATACAGAGCATTTGCTAGTCTCAAAAAGTCACCCACCTAGTAGTGATTTAACTCAACATCACTTAACCTCAGTGATTCAACAGGAACCAGTCCCTCAACCTGACTATAACCTTATAAAACAGTGAACTATCTTTACCATTAAACTGTATAGCCTTACTGTGAACATGGAATTTAAGGACTTCTTGTACCGACAAGAGAATTCTTAATTCATTTGAGATAATTTGTCATCAGTCAAAAACCTGTCTTATGTTCCAGACAAACTTGTCACTTAAGATCCGTTAGTGTCATTTACTGACACACATTATCTGAAATTCCATCTTCTTTTATTAAAAACAATACGCTGTTTGCCAGCTTCATCTGCTCGTTGTTTCCTTCTGTCACATGACTTATATTCTGGCCAATGGATATCCGTCAAATTATTATTTTGCTGGCTAATTTGACGTGGACGCTTGAGAGTCTTTATATAGGTCAAGACATAGAATTAGGTGAGATCTAGTTAACAATAGCAGACTTGGTTTGGGAGGGTGAAGGAGCAGAAAAAGGTTAATTAGAATATATGCAGATGATATCAGAATATATATATATATATATATATATATATATATATATATATATATATATATATACATACACACACATAATACATATATATAATACATACATGTATATATACACAATATACACATACTCTTATATATATATATATATATATATATATATATATATATATATATATATAAATGAAGGTGTCTGTGTGTCTGTCTGTGTGTCTGTGTACATTTTCCGTCGCAATAACTCTGTCAATTTTCAGTCTACAGACTCGAAATTTGATATACAGAGTACTGAGATTTGGGAAAATCTATGTGATCGCAGTTTTCGGCCAGAAATTTAGCTGTTAAGGGGTCAAAATTCAACAATTTGACCTTTGAGAACTCTACCAAACTCCTCCCACAATTTGGGGTCTAAACACTTGAAATTTTAGATCTAGGTTCCTTGAACATGGATCTAACTTAATAATTTGATTTGAACCCAAAACAATAAATGTTAAGGGGTAATAATAGGGGTCAAAGTTAAAAAAAAATTGACCGTTTTTTTTTTTGTTTTTTTTTTCTGCTCAGCATATATATATATATGACTGGAAATGTATAAAAAAAGAATACGAAAAGTATAAAAGCTTATAACTTTTCTTTATTCGTTTTCAATTGTTGACGTGCAGGAATACAAAATAATATGAAAAAAAATTTTTTTTTAACTTTATATATATATATATATATATATATATTATATATTATTATTATTATTATTATTAATCAAAAGTTAATATGAGAAAAAATAGAAGCAAAAATGACAGTAAAAAGACTCCCTGGTAACGTCAGGTAAGGGCGGCTGGTTCGTTAAAAAGGCATTATGAAATGTTTTTAATAATGCACACTTGAGTAGGCTGCACTGTTTAACCATGACATCTCACTGCTTCTTCAGCTTCAGAATGTTGTCCAAAGATCTACCCTGTTTATTCTGAAGCACTTCCATTCCTCTTAAAAAGACTCCCCCGCCCCCCCCCAAAAAAAAGAAGAAAAAAAAATACAGTTTTTAAATAGAAGACAAAAAAGCCTTTATTGAGTTCGTTCTGCGAATGTTTACACCATCTGGCTGCTTCCAACTCGAACGATTCTTTGCTCATCTTTGCCACTGAATAAAAACAAAGCGGCAATTCAAAGTCAGTTATGTTATCGTTTGCTCCGAGTGGATACAATAGGAAGAAGAGAGACGCGGTGCATTAAAACAGAGTTATACTGTACCACTTTTTAAAACAAGGTGGGTAATGCCTCTGTATCGTTCTAGGGTTATATCAAAACTTTTTTTTTTCGACGCAAACAGGAAGAAGCCACTTAGAATACTTTCAGTCTTATCACTCGTTTTCACACTGGTTCTACAAGTCCAAATATTATTGGCTCAAAATTAGCCAATCATCTTACGCCTTACATTTTGCTCTATTTTACGAGGTCTGCATTTTAACTTTTAGAATAGTTCAAAGTTTTTAATGGTTTTATCATCAGTTTTATGTTTAAAGTTTTTAAATCTAATGTCAACAATTAATTCTCAGAATTTTGCTGCTAGAAGTAGAAAAGGTTCTCACCTAAAGTGGACGGGGTGGGAGGGAATCTACGCTTTCAAATGAACGAAGCACAAGCAATATAAAAGTATATATATATATATATATATATATATATATATATATATATATATATATAAAAGAGAGGGGGGGGAGACAAAAATGCATATATATATATACATAGGAATACATATATAGAGAAATAGATATATATACATACACACACACACACACACATATATATATATATATATATATATATATATATATATATATATATATATATATATATATATATATATATATATATATATATATATAAAATTTCCCCAAAACCTTTGGCCTTGATGGCCTAAAATTTCCTGCTATGGTTTCAAATGATCTAAAATAATAGAAAAGGGAGACTTGATTCCAAATATTTTTTATATGTTACATCTCCCCTCTTTTGGAAATAGGGTACGATTATGACTATCTCCAGTATCAAATAATCCCTATACACTGGAATTACTTCATGTACGAAAACCAAAAAGGGGAGATATAACATGTGAGAAATATTTGGAATTAAGTCTCCCCTTGCTGTTATTTCAGATCATTTGAAACCATGGCAGCAAGTTTTAGTCTCCCCTCCATTAAGACCAGAGGTTTTGGAGAAATATCAGATATTTTGTAATTCATATGCAAAACTAAGAAAACAAATGTCTATGATTGAAACATTTTATGGCTGTAAAAAAGTGCCAAAAATAGGCTCTGAGTGTTGGATAATCTACTTAATATGCGACCTTGAGGGCAAATGTCACATAGCCCACTACAAAATTCAGTTCATTACCTTTCCAACGAGCCTTCATTTGTTAAATTCTGATCAATAGTCGCTGAGATATGGAACTTACAAAATTGCTAAAAGAATGTTATCTATCTATCTATCTATCTATCTATCTATCTATATATATATATATATATATATATATATATATATATATATATATATATATATATATATATACTTGTAGCCAAATTGAATAATAAAATGCTCATATCTTTGGTTCTATGGGAAGAAACTACATGAAAATTTGGAGGCTTTTTGAAGATTATAATTCTATTCTATGGTTAAAATTTTATGACAATTGGTAAGAAAGAACCTATATTTTCAAACCAAATTTTCCTACATTTGTATATCTAGTGACCTGGCAGGCAGCTTTACTGCTTCGGTTGTCTCCCTTGTGGCCTTGTTATATTGGTGTTGTTGGCATCAATCTGTCTCAGAACGACAATGGAGTTCTGTGTCCCAGTTTTAGTCCATTGGCGAATTGCGTCTGTTGTGGTAATGCAAACCTATGCTGGATTTATGGGTTCTGTTTCAGTTGCCACAGATGTAGGTGGTCTCTGTTTGTGAGAGCTCTATTGCAGCCCTCTACGTCTATGCTTTCTTCTCTCCCTCTGCTACTGGTCTTTTCTCTTCACTACTTCTTTCAGAGCATGGTTTTACAGCTCTTTTCCTGTTGCTGCTATTTTCAGCCTATGGACTTTTGGGTCGATTCCACCTACTCTTATATTTTGCCTGCAGACATGTAGGACAGGTCTTTCTGTTGATCTGAAGCCAGTTGTAAGCTTGGCATGAAGAATATGGGATCCTCTCATTGTCCATTTGCTTGGTATAGGTGATCAGAACGAACATGTTTTAGATGTCCGCCTGACCCAGGATTCTCTTGTTTGAGAAATGGTTCGGCCAAGTTATTCCTAAGATTCTCTTGAGGTTACAAAGGTAGAAGATGTTGGTGTGAGTAGAGAGCCCATGATCCATTAATGTGCTGAGTACACAGGTCTGACATAGTACTGAGTACATAGGTCTGGACATCACGTCGACAGTTGATCTTCCTGCTCTAAATCCACATGTGCCCCAAGGTATATGTGCTCTGCAAGCAACTGCAACATCTTGAGGCCGACATAGATGAAGACTTTCCCAACAATACTGAGGAGGGATATTCTATGATGATTGTTGCAGTTGCTACAGTCATCCTTTTTCCTGTACAAAGTGATGATGCTTATGTTATGTACGACATAATCACGTTGACACACCGGTTCCCGCTGGGTCACCGAAGTTAAGCAACATTGAACCTGGTCAGTACCAAATGGGTGACCATTTGAGACTTTCAGGTGCTGTATGTGCTCTCTGCTTATCTCGGCATTGTTTCCAGTCGTCCTGGTCTTCTCCTTGCCACTGAACTCAAACAGTGCTGATTCAAGAGAGGTGTGGTTGGATATTGTGCAACCCTTGCCTCACAATAACATGCGCTACTGCCATCCTTTGTCTTTCAAGACTGAACGGAAGCATGGGCTTATGTCATACATCTCTTAGGCACTGTTTATTCATCCCAGCATTGCTACAGCAGCTGGTGAAGATGGTGGAACAAAGCTGTCTTTTTTCCCACATTGACGAATTCAAGTTGGATGCTATCTGTTCCGGAAGCTTTACAACGAAATAAGGAGTTAATGCCTTGTTTAGTGTTGTGACCCTAGGAAAGGGTCATAAAGAAAGACGCGAACAACAGGTGTTAGGTAGAAAGAATATATTGTACAAAGAAAGTGATTACAAAGAAAAGTTCTCAGTATTTCAACTGTTAGACAGTATGTAGTCTCA
>NC_136506.1:31981666-32154166 GCF_053919585.1 Euprymna scolopes
GTTTAGGTTAAGGCACAGATGAAGAGTGGGGGAAGTTATTGATAGTGATTTCAGCTAAACAAGTGTTTTTCGTGAAAGTTTGGCGAGGAGGGAGCAATAGATTAGAGCTGAGACGAGCACTTGCCACGAAAACAAGCCGCACGTGCGTGGTCCCTCTCTTGTACTGCATGTGAGACGACGCCACAAAAAATAGTGAAGAAATAGTGAATATGAGAAGTGTGAAGAGCCAACTTTGCCTTCACATTTTTGCCAAGTTTCAGAAAAATCTAATGGATGGGGAAAAGTTATCGGATAAAAAGTGTCATTTTTTGTAATTTTGGGGCATTTGTGACCCCTTTTGAGCTCCTAGGAACGCCGAATCCCAGTGAAAATGGACAAGCGATGCAGTTTCACGCCTTAAGACATGTATACTTGAATTTAGCACAATGGAAAACCACTATATAGACATACATATCAAGTTCTTGAGTAATATGAAAAAAGAGCTCCAAAAAGGCATGTTTTTTTTTAGCCTTATAAGTCCCAGAGGGATGCGAACCAGAATTTTGCCAGAGTCACCTATACTGAATTTATATTAAGAACAATGACCTCCACATTTTGGCCAAGTTTCAGGAAAATCTAATGGATGGATCAAACGCTATGGAGTAAAAAGTGTCATTTTTGGTAATTTTTGATCTCTTTTGAGCCGCTGGAGACGCTGAATCCCAGTGTAAATAGATAACGGTGAAGTTGCAGGCATTAACATATGTATATTTGAGTTGACCATCGTGTAAAAAAACCACTATATAGTCAGACATATCAAGTTTCTGTTGAGAAATATGAACAAAGAACCACAAAAAGGGGCGTTTTTAGCGCTAAAAGTCCCCGGGGATGCAAACCATAATTTTGCCAGGGTCACCCATACTGGATTTATATTGAGAATAATGGGCTCCACATTTTGGGCAAGTTTAAAACTATCTAATGGATGGATTAAAAGTTATGGGGCAAAATGTGTTATTTTGGGTCATTTTTGACCTCTTTTGGGGGCGCAACAGAAATTTTTGTAAAAAAATTTTTTTTACTGTGCACATCTATTTAATGAAATACAATTTGTGGCAAAATTTCAGGAAAAACTAATGGACGGTTATCTGGCAATAGTCCGGACTAACGGACACATGGCTACATGGATGCACGGACGCCACTGAAAACATAGGTCCCTCTCCGATAAATCGGGGGACCAATAACGATAAAGCAGAGACAAGCTCGCAATGTCTCTTCTGTGGGAATGAGGCTGCATGGAAGAGAAAAGGGCATCCTCCACTAGGCTACAAAATCTATTTTGAACTCTGTCAAGGCAGGATAAGATGCTCTTGCAGCTCCTGCCCAGATGTGGCAACAGTAATCCATCCTTGGACGTACTTGACTTTTATACAGGTAGAGAATTGCATCAGCAGTGAGATATCTACTGGAGCAGTAGAATGATCCCACCATTTTTCCAACGACCTTGCCAATGGATTTGATTTATGTGTTCGATTTCAGATCAGGAGCAAAGGTCAGGCCCAAAAGCTTATCAAAACATGGAGCCTCCCTTCATTTCAATTGATGCTAGATGGGGAGCAGATGATGTAAAGATAGAAGCTTGGTTTTAGATGCATTAAAAGTTATCAGGCACCTCTTTCCCCATTGTACCAGAAAAGAGAATCAGAGAGAACGTTGTCATTTACGGCCTTTGAAGTGTTGCCATAGATGGTAATGTCGTCAGCATAAATGTCTTAGGATGTGATTTGGGAGATCATTGATATAGATCAGGAAGAGAATTTGACCCAGGATGGACCCTTAAATTAATACTGTGAGCTTCTGTTTTCTGCCCATCAAATACTACTCTTATGAACCTATCAGAGAGAAATGATTTAATAATTGAGAAGACATTTCCAGCTATATTGTAGGTGAAGATCTTGTGGAGTAAATCTTTATGTCATACCAATCAAAAGCTTTTGATATGTCAAGAGCAATTGCTCTAGAAAGGAAGCCTCTGTCAAGAGATTCACTAATAGTATGAGATATAACCGTCAGCGCATCTGCTGTAGATCTAGCGAAATGTAAACTATATTGCATGTCACCGAGGAGGTTATTTTTGCTGAGGTGTTTTTTTTTTGTTTTTTTTTTACATAGGCATCACCACATTATCAAGGCCAAGAGGCCACTCAAGGATAAGGGTTAAAGAGTGTACAGTAGAAATTGGGCAATATAGTAATCATTAGTAATGAAAATTTGGTAAATTTGATAACTTATATGGAACGGCTCATCAAGAACTTATTTACGTTAGACTTGAAGACAACCATATTGTAGTCAGCCGGAAAGCAGGAAAACGGAAGACAATTCCACAGGCGTGCAGTTCTAAGAAAGAAGCTTTGTTCATGGAATCTACGTTTAGGTTTAGGCACAGATAAAGAGTGGGGGGGGAATTATTGATAGTGTTTACAGCTAGACGAGTGGTTGACTACTTCTCAATTTAACACAGATTCCAGCAACTTACTTATGACACACAGGAGACTTATTGGTGTGTACTGAGAGGGAGTGGATAGATCACCTGAATTCTTAAATACGGGGCACATACTGATGAGGGATTTCCAGCTATTTTGAATGTAGAGTGGAATGTAATAATCAAAGAAGAAAGCGCCCGCGTGTGTGTGTATTGTGCGGTGATACAGCTTACCTTCGGATGAGAGAGAGAGAGAAATTAAAGATGGCAGCCATCTCGTGGAATTTCACGAGATTTCATCTTCCACTGCACACGTATGCAAATGGAATGGGGTCAGTTTTCTAATAAAATACCTGTTGACAGAGGTGGTTGGGAGAACATGTGCTGGAAGTTGAGAGAGAAAGTTGACAGTGACGAATTCTAGCTGAACTTTTGTTTAATTTTATTTTGTTTTACTGTTTACCAGCCTATTTAACTGCAAGATAGTAACTCCACTCTTGGAGGAGCGACAGAACGCAAATGTAAACGCAGTGGTGTGAGCAAATGCAACCCGGAAGCATATATAAGATAATTTAGGGTCATGGAAAGCCATCTCTAATGTAGGCACATATTCCATATTCATGGCGATCCTGAGGGTCAGATTTGGATGTTAAGTTAGAGTATCCTTTAATTACGAACTCATCCAGGTAAATAGTCGGTCCAATTCCAATTTTGCTTATGAATAATAGGTCTGGTTTGGTCTCTTGTAATTGGGTTTCAACCTCTGGAATGATGGAACGTAGACTCCTGACGTTAGAGAAGGAGACATGATAATGGCACTTTACATTGGGAGTTGAATTTCTGGGTTTAATTGTGTATTGTTTCTGGAGACTTTTCATAATAGAGTTTGGGGATTTGTGGAACAGGTCGACAGACTTGGTTAGAGCTGGGCAGAGAGGGAAAGCAAGGGAGAAAAAGAAACGAAAAAATATTTTTTGTAGCTCATGATAAGGTAAAGCCGTAACAATTACCCACTAATATCACATCAAGAAGCCCCATAAGAAGCTACTGTATGGTCCAGAATCAATTAACCAAATCGCAATACAGCAGCCTCAGTACTTTGCACTTGCTGATAGGACGGCCTCCATAGTGGTTAATCCAAGGTTTGGGTCCCTGACTATCAGGTGGATAACGCCAACCCAGTTAAAACGTTTACCTCCAGCACCCTTATTAGTGACATGGCTACAAGGATAGACATAGAAACAGAAAATTTCCGACATCTCAATCGACTACTCACACAAAAATACTGCCGCCCTAGAATATAGCTTTTTCTTCCCCCTTTGTCAAAAAAATCATTCATTCTAAATAAGGACTGAGGGACAAATTAGGAGAAGCGAGAGTTACAGGCGCTGCCGATAATGCATCCACAATGCATTGTTTATCCTTCATTAAAAATAAATAATGATAACAATAATAAGTATTGAACTTAATATACGTTCAATTGACATATTTAGGGAGATTGTATGTCGATAGGTTCCCCTCTCACTAACTATAATAAAGAAAGAACTCAGTAAAATTTACGTATGTAATTCTCCCAGCAATTCTGCTGTTTTCCTCGAATCATTCTCGAATTGATTTAAATAGAAATTGTGTACCCCTTTTGCTAACATATTCGAAGCACGGCTGTGCTTTATTAGTATGAATATTTGAAAGTCTACTAAAGAATATCGTCGGCAGTTTTTCTTTTTGCAAAAGAACGTGTGGACAGACATTCGTTCAAAATTATAGAATGCGTTTATTGTGAGAAAAATAGCGAGCGTATCACAAACCACAAATTGACAACAACAAATCCCAATGATAAATTTTAATAGTAGTATTATGCATTTAATAAAGCACAATCAAATAAAAAATATCAATTAAAAACTGAAATCAATATAATCAATATTCACATTTGAATATAATCAAAAGGAAAATAAATATCGCGAATTCACAACTTATGTGCTTAAAGCGTCTATTTTCAATGTATAACTATTAAGAATCATCTTAGCTTGATACAGCACTGCGTTCAACAAGATTAAAAAAAAACCCGTCGTAACGTGGCATGGTCCGACAGTTAGACTAGTGTGTCGTTTTAAGTGATATAAGGTTCGGGGGAGGGCTGCAGAATAAAATTGTAGGATCCGTTTATAGTATATTTTAAATTCTCTCATGAAATAAAATGAGTACATACTAAGACAAGGAAAACTATTATACATTTAATAAAACACAATCAAATAAAAAATATCAAATAAAAACTGAAATTAACATAATTAATATTAACATTTGCATCTAATAAAAAAGAAAATAACCATCGCAAATCCACAAGTAGTAGGGATTAATATTAAATACATGAATGAGAACAACTTTTATAATATTAAACCGTTAATTTGGTGTAAAGTCCCCATTAAAAGTCAGTAGACTAAAAATTTTGTCCGTTTTTTTTTTTAATTAAAAAGTCCAATAATGTATATTACTGATACGGACAAAAGCAAAACTTGTTAAATAAAAATAAAGGCTAATATTCTTGATATGAAGTGGATAATGAACGGTGAGTAAGAAAGAATATAGTGGACATTATTGATATGCAATATTATATATTTCATAAAACATATTCTATTGTGGATATTAGTCAAATCAGCTAAGAGATACTCTACACTGGATATTGTAAGTACAAACTAATTACTGTCATTAATACCGGCATGGACTAACAACTCTTGTTTCTGTATCTCCGGATCCATAGCACCATTTTCACTTATGATTTTCAAAATCTTTATATCATGCTAACTGTATTTAGTTGTTGTAATGGCCAAGCCATGCCGTGAATGGATATACATATACATCAAGCAAAGACAGTTCTGGAGTATTCTCCGATATTTTACCTGTGGTAATCAATGGTGTTGATGTTATTGTTGGGGTTCCTGTTGAAGTGGATCCAGTGGTTGGTCCAGGTCCTATAAAGTAAATACATAATTATATTCGAATAGAAATTTTCAAATATCATATGTAAACATGGAATGCATTCTTCCCAGTGATTAAATTAAAGAGAAACCATTCTGGAATAATAAAATAACATTATTCTCTTATGCGTTAAAAAAATTCAAAAATATGTGTTCCCATATAGTTTATTTTCGTATCCACATGTTAAGTTTTATTTACTTATTATGGTTCATTTGAGTTTAAATAAAATAGTAAGCTAAAACATTTATTCCAGATTTCATGGAATATTTGTTGCTTTTGGTTACCGTCATTAATTATCGTCTTGTAAATCCTTCTCTCGAAGCTAGAGGCATGGAATATATTAGCATATTGAAATTAAAAGACTACATGGTTATATGATGTATTATCTGACAGAGATTATCAGTGTTTACGGCAAGCCAAGGTCAGAAATCAAGAAGTACTGAATTATGCAAGTTTACAATCAATGACAGAGCTGCCAATCCATAATAATGTCAGATCGGTAGAACACTTAGAGAGAATATAGCTTGGATTTTTACCAATGTAGCTACTTCATACTCAAGTGTAAAAGAAAGAGAAATTACGAAAGACCGATATTAAAATGAACTTGCTATCGAATTTTATACAAACTGTATATGATGATAATTAGACATTTATCTCAACTGGTTTTTAAATTAGATTTATTGTAAGAAAATAAATGTGAGATTCTATCACAAATTAAAAACAGATAATCAGTACATATTATCTGTTCTTGCGTGAATTTAAGTTCAGCATTAAAAAATACTATTAAAAAAATGAATATATACCGAACTTATATTCCTAAACAAAATAAATAAATGACATGAAATGAACAAAATATCAACGACTATTTAAACATCTAAAGATTACAACCCTTTTTAAAATGTTAAAAGATTATTATTTCTTTAAACTATTTTTTGTATGAACTGATTTTCTACTACATAACATTCCACACACACTTTTTATCAAAATAATTATTTAAAAATTGATAAAAATTTGAGTGAATGCATTGGTTTAGAAATTGTGCAAAGAATATGAATAGATCATGGTAGGGAGTTTGTTGGCACTTTTTTCAACTGTCCACAAATATATTTACCTGCTGTAGTTGTTTTCTTTGTAGATGTTGTTATTGGAGATGCTGAAAATAAATATATAATTACATGAGCCACATTATTGGAGAAATTGCTTAAACTTTATAATTTAATAATGACTAGTTGGGAGACTTGACACCGTCCAGGATTGAATAAGGATAAACTAACGTTTTACTCTCTCATACTATTATTGTTATCAAAATCGGTGTAATCGCCGTTTTTTTAATCGATTGATTTCCTGCTCTAGTCACGAACTGAACCTATCCCCACATGGGAGCTTCACATGCCTTCCCCTAGCGACTTAATCTACAATACATTTTCGTCTGCATTGCACTGTAGATAATTTACTTTTGATTTTATACAATTATCTGCAAATAAAAAAAAAAAGCAAAAGTAAGGTGTCATGTTTCAATTGTACTCTAAAAAGAATCATTTATTTTGAACGCACCTCCGTCTTATCAATCAGGTGATTGTGAGAATTTTTTTTTCATAATCACTTGAATTAAAGTAAAACGTATAAACCTCAAGTATCATAGACTTAAAATTACATGTATCACTGTCTATACATGGAAGGATTATTTGAGACATATCATGACCAAAATACGCACAATATCTGCATTCCACTTTTAAGAAATTATCACAATAAGCTGTGTCAAGAGAGTTATTGCAGATTATTAAAATATCAATATTTCACTAAATATACATCATACAAAAATGAAAATTGTATCATCAAATAACTGTTTCAAGGTGAGTTATTTCTCAAAATTCTATACCAGTCCATGCGATATTCACGAAGTTATAACCTTTTATTTATTATTAAGTAATTTATGCTGTCCATCGCTTTAATGCAGGTCTTTGAAAAATGCCAAAAAAGGGGTGATTAATAGTTATACAAAAGGAAAGGATTGTTGCTGGATTCGCAGAAGGATTGTTCATCAACAATTTAGCTATGGAGCTGGAAAGGGACCCAAGAAGGTTGGTTTAATTCGTGAAAAACACCAACACTAAATCCAGGAAGGATAAGGACACCAGGAGAAACCTTTCACATTGTGATATTCGGAAAATTCGTAGGGAAGTCAACCGAAATGCAAACAGCACCAGTGCTTGCATTTTGCAAGAGCTGGAATCGCTCCAAGATCCAGACAGGCCTGATGTAATGTGTTGAATTAGATGGCAAGGAACATCAAAACTATTCCAAGGCCTCTATTGAGCAAACAACATGGATAAAAACGAAAGGTTTGGGCACAGAATTACATGAAAATGGATTTCCAACGTGTCCTATTTACAGATGACATCCGCGCTACTCTTTACGGCCCGGATGGATGGGCCAAATGTTGGAACTCGAACGGAACTCCAAACCCTTACAGAGTTCATCGCCAACAAGGAGGTGGAGTCATCATATTTTGGCGGGAATCATTAGCGATAAGTTGGTTGGATCATGCAGAGTTCCAGAAGGTGTAAAACTTACCAGCAATGCGTATACGGCCTTTTTGGATAAAAATTTGTCACCATGGCTAGATGACCTACCATTGTCACGTCACTTTCAGATGATTTTTATGCATGACAATGCACCATCCCATTCTGTTAGGGCGACTGCAACCTCCCTTGAATCTATGGGCTTCTTTGGAGAAAATATCATGAACTGACCACCGTGTTCTCCAGACCTTAACCCCATTGAATATCTCTGGTCAATAATAAAATAAGGAGTTTATGATAGAGAAGAGCAATTTACATCAAAAGATGCCTTGTGGAGAACATAGTTGATATTGCTAGAGCCATAACTCCTTTTTGAGATCAAACAATTGACTTCTCGAGTGGACAAAGGTTGTTTTAAGTTATCTAAAAAATAGTGGATATGTCGATAATTAATTAATTAGTTCAGGCTTAGCACCTAGGATGTGCTTTTTCTCATTATTCTTTGACAGAAAAGCATAATAAAAAATAAAGTTGTATTTTTGCCCTAAAACAACATTTTAAGAGACTTGCAATAAAGTGATGGACATTGGAAATTCAACGATAAAGAATAAAATGTCATAAGTTCCTGAATATCGCATGAATTTGAATAAAACTTTGAGAAATAACAAACCTTAAAGCAGTCGTTTGATGATATAATTTTCATTTTGTTGTGACGGATATTTAATGAAATATTGATATTTTACTAATCTGCAATAAAGCAATAGGTGCAGTTTATATTTAGAAACTTTTTTCTACTCATTAACATTCTGCAGGGCAAGTTGGAATAAGTAGTACAACTATAAGCTATAATCATAGCTATTTTCTCATCTTAGTCATATTACAATAATGTAAAAAGTTGTTTGTCAATGAAAAGTAACATGATTTGTATTACAATAATTCGGCTAATAACAGGAACTGCTAAAATAGAAGTAAAACACTAGGTTTGAGGAATATGAATGATTCTTACTTGGCAAATGGAAACATGCTTCAACATCCAAGTTTACTTTGTAGTTTGGATTCTGATCATCTTCTTTTTCTTCCAAAATCACCTTGATTGCTGTCACTTTGTCAAATGTGGTTGAGATGAATGGTCCAGTGATTTTATTTGCACCAGGAAGTGGTTCGAAATCCTCAGATCCTGGACGTTGTACAAGGATTGTGATTTTCTTTGCATTACCACTAACATCAACCTTGATCAGCTCTACTCCTTCAGGGTCATCGGTCAGTTTTACTGTGATGCTGGGTTTCGTGTCAGTGGATTCAGTTGGTGCTGGTACAATCCATCCAGGCCCTTCAGGTCTGACATCACTTACAGGAGAGTTTGGTGTGTCTGGTGTTCCAGTAATGTATTCATCAGGGATGAGGCTTTTATCATTCATTCCCTTAGAAGACTCACATCGAACTGCAATAAATTAAATCAATTTCACAAATTTTTATTATAGATATAATTTAAATCTTTTACACGTGGTGCAGAATTAAATATACTTTGAGAAAGATGAAATCATTTTGATTATATTAATTCAAAATCTAGTGATGAAAACAACTTTTCAATTAAAAAAATAAAAATTATTGTAATTAGCTTAGTAGGAATCAAAGTAAAAATCTTTAAAATCTGCAGCAGTCTTTAAATGTAAGGGACATATTAAACAGACTCGATATAAGTAATAATAAGACAAAAAAATTTAAAATGTCTATTTAGTTTAAAAGATATTTAATTGCATAATGAGGCTTGATTTGGAGTGTAGGTTACAAACTTCCAGTTAATCTAAATCTTTAATAATAAATGTAATGAAGGTTTTACTCCATAAAACATCAATGACATAGAATATTTAATAGTTATCAGTGATATCTATCTATTAACTATTCTTCACTAACATCATATGGAAAATAGACATGAGATGTAAACCTTTTGCTAATTGTTGTGGGGTACAAATCATCCCTATTTTGAGAACGAAGTGGAATCAACCAGTCCTATGAATACCATTGGTTTCAGAGACTAAATGGAGACATTCATACCATGTTTAACCACATGCTACGAACATGTTCCACTCATAACAATTTAATGGCTCCTGTATTCTTTATGATAAATACATATATTTATACACTTAACACTACTTGTGGTTTCTTTCATTTGTGACCCCTAGCACGAGTCTACAACAACTGGCTGACGAAGATGATTCAAGGACTTCCCGGATCAATCTACAATAATTGCTTACAACAACTGAATGACGAATATTCGAGCAATGACGCACTCTAAATAATAGCAGCCATTTGAAAACAACATTTGACGACCAAAAGGATTTAAGACAAAAGAACACACGTGGATACTTGAAATAATTTTTTCCTACACTCGGGGTAAATTCGAAACTTCAAAAGTATTTATTTTTCAAAAGGTTCGGCGAAGAACGGGAAAAACTACTTGTCTACGCTGGAAAAAAACCCCAACAACCGAGCGTAAAAATCCACAAACACGGGATACAGAAGTCTTCGAAAAAGGAGAAAATTCTTGCCGAAAAAAGGATTTAACAAAGTCGTCGTCAAAAGTCTTATCTTGGTGTTAAAAAAGTTACTAAAAGCGTAAACTACGAGTTGAAACACAACTCAAGAGAATTACGTTCACAATGATTACTACTGAATTAGCAAGACCAAGTTTTCAGTAAGTACCAAAAAAACTGTAACTTTTTTTCCATCACTATAAATACAAGTAATGTTGAAAAAAAACTCTGTCGTTCTAAAAAGCATGTCTTGCTAATACGTCGTATGGTTAAAAGGCATTAGCGTTGGGAGAAGAAGAAAAAAACCCTGCAAAAGTAAATAATAGTATATTTTATTTTATTGGTTAAAGCGAGTATTCGCACAAAAAAAAATAAATAAATAAAAACAAACCGTCGGACTTTTAAAATAAACTTCTCACTGGTCGACAGGACTGCACGTCCAAGAAAAAAACCCGATTTCGCTAAGCACAACAAATAAAGTTTTAATGAGAAAAGGACATTCTTTTTCACACAGAAATCGAAAAGAGTAGCCAATATTAAATAAATGTTATAAACTCTTTCACAGATAAGTAGCTAATTCTCTTTAAGGAAAAAAGAGGAAAAAATGTGTAGGATTAACAAGGAATTGAACCCAGTACCTACACGTTACGAAAATTGAAAAATGACAAACGAAATCAACTGCTTTCTGTATAAATGCAAACGCCGAATTATTTTCTCAGGAAAATTGCCACACGAGGAAATAAATATATGAAAGAAATATTTGTTAAATAACCAGGTACGAATTTTGTAAAAAAATTTTCTATAGAGTTGGTACTATAGGAAAAGTAAATCAACGAATTGTGTTGTTTCTGAAAAAAACTCATTTTGTCATATTAAGTAATTCCACACCGCCCAGAGAGAGAAAAAAAAACAACAAAAAAAAAATGGACGATTTTGAAAAACAAATTTTGGAAATGGTGAAATTCCAACAATGTCAACAATCAGAACTGGAAAAAAGGTTCTGAGAAGAGCAATTGGAAATACAAGATAAACAATTGGCAATACAAAAACAAAACGAAGAGAAACAGTTAAATTTAATGAAAACAAGGAGCAGAAAAAAAAGAAATGAACGAACACATATTGAAAAAGCAGTTAGATTTAATGAAATACTTCGTGGAAAAGCAGGAAAGAGAAAAGAAATGAATGAATGAACAAATATTGGAATGGAAAAAATACAGAACGAACAAATATTGGAATTGAAAAAAATTGCATTTAGAGCAACAAAACCAGTCAGATAAAAAATGGATTTGATAACGCAAGTTTTGGTGAATAAGGACAGCGGAAAAGAAACCAGCACGGCTTTTTCCCAAAATGCGATCTGGTCAGCTATTGATACATTTCATTATGCTTCTGAGGAAGACCTAACGTTTGAGGCATATTTCAGAAGATTTGAAAAACTTTTTAAGATTGATTGCAGTGCATGGACTGATCAAAAGAAGGTTCGTTTATTGCTACGGAAGTTAGGTACATCCGAACATAAAAAATTCGTGGACCAAGGAAAACCAACGAATTGTCGTTTGACAAGGCAGTCAAACTGTTAATGGAGTTATACTGTCCAAAGAAAAGTCTTTTTCATAAAAGATAGAAATGCGTAAGGAGAGTCAAGACTATACGACTTTTGCGTCTATAGTTAATAAACACTGTGACGATTTCAAATTGTCGTCATTAACAGCGGACAATTTTAAATGCTTAATATTCACACAAGGTTTAATAGCCACAAAAGACGCCGATATAAAACGTCGTGCTTTAAATAAATTGGAATTAGAACCCGATTTGATGCTTCAGAAACTGGCTGAAGATTGTCAGCTGTTCGTGGCAATGAAGCAAGATTCCCGAAACATAGAGGAAGCAGGTATCGCTCACATAAAAAAAAAATATGCTTAAAAAATAAAGGACACCCGCCCGCCAGCAATTACCAATCAAGAGGCAAAAAGAACCTGTCACAAAATTATCAAGATAGACAAAATCCTAGGACCCCTTGTAGCAAATGTGGAGGACCTCACGGGTACAATGCATATCAGTACCAAAGGAAAATAACATGTCACCTATGCAAGCGAGCAGTGCACAAGGTGTCATATTACAGAGTAAAAAAAAGCTATGTAAAAACTGCAAAAATGCACCCTGTGATACATTTATTAAAATGTATAATAAATTATTTTATTGATTTTTAGCCGAGAGGAGATATATTTTCAGTATATTTTATTCACTGTATCATTTTTCGCGCGAAAAGGATTCAATTCACGTCTGCTCGGTCACATTTTGTAAACAAAACAGAAGAAAAAAGGGGAGGAGGAGGCCTGCGAACGGGAGGAGAAGGGAGAGACAGATACTGTGAACGACGAGTGTAAAAGGAAAGAGAAAAGAAAGATAGAGAGAAATAAGAGAGAGAAACTGTGTAGAGAAAGAGAGAGGTAGATCATATAAAGAGAGAGGGGCCTGAAAAAAGGTGTCAACAGGCAGTGGAACTTCGTGCTTCAAAGCGACAAGACGTAAGTCAGCGAAGGTCGGGTTGGCGAAGCTGGCGAAAGGCGACGACGACGACGACGTGGTAGCGGCATCGCGGAGGTAAATATCAACGACATCAGCCGATGATCAGCGGTCAAAGTTAGAATATTGACTGAATAAAAGAATGCACCCAGTGAAGGAAAGAATCATGGAGCAGTGAAACTTTTACTATAAATCAAGGGCTTCGATGAGCTTTGGAAACAATACTTGGAGCAATTAACACGCATGCACGTAATGAAACATAAATAATCCGAAGGACAAAAATATGAAAATTAACGTGCGCGCGCGTAATCAAATATAAATAATTTACAGGAAAGAAATATGTATAAAAAAAGAGACGAAAGAAAGGTCGCATTTCAAAGGATATTAAGTGAGTTTTTCAATCAAAACTTTCATTTCTCCAACAACTCTCTCTTACCCTAAAACCTGTATCTAATTGAGCAGACGATTTCTTGTTTTATGTGAACATCGACTGTTAATATATTTTTCTCTCGGTAGAATTTGAATCATTAAATCATTTCATTTAGTTAGGCATATTTAATTTTCTTTTCTCGAATTGAATTTAATTTTATTTTTATATAAATATAAGTTTATTAATTTTTCGACGATATTTGTCCTCGTTATTTCTTATGTGATTTCGTTGTCCAGTACATTTCATTTTATTGTTGTCTTCAGGACGGTTGTCCCATTCCCATAACAACGCATTATCAAGGAACCTGGGAAACTTTATTTTTTTTTATATATTTCGTTATGTCACCCATCTCTACCGTCCCCAGTAGGACTGGGATACGTCGTAACAACCCTCCATCAACAGAGAACATAAGGAAATATGTTATGGTGAGAATCAGAAATAAAGAAGTGAAACTGCAGCTCGATTCAGGGTCAGATTTATCAATTATAAATTTTCACACGTGGAAGAAAATAGGAAGGCCCACAATGACAAAGACGAATAAAGTTGCAAGACCAGTAACTGGTGAAAAAACAAATTTTGAGGGTGAGGTAGTTATGAATGTGTCACTAAAAAGAACAATAAAAAAGCTAAAAGTGTTCGTTCTAAGGAACGCAACAAACTTATTTGGGACCGATTGGATTCAGGAATTTGAATCATGGGACTCGCCACTGAGTGATTTTTGTCACAAAGTCGAAAACCTAATGGCCGAAACTGACAAACTCAAAAAAGATCTTAAAAAATCTTTTCCAAGTGTTTTCTCTGAAAAGCTTGGATGCTGCACAAAATAAAAGCGAGATTCGAATTGCTGGATGAAGCAAAACCAATATTTAAAAAGCCACGGAGTGTACCGTTCGCTTCGAGGGAAAAAATTGAAGAATTGGAAAGACTAGTTTACACTGGGATTTTGACCCCTATTAAGTATAGTGAGTAGGCAGCCCCACCGTATACATGAAAAAAAATCTAAAGAGATTAGGAGATGCATGGACTTCTCGCTCGGATTGAATGCGGTGTTCAATGACCATCAATACCCACTACCAAACCCAGGTGAAATATTCACTAAGTTAAATTGTGGAAAATTTTTTTCCAAAATAGACTTAAGCGAGGCGTACCTACAAATACCAGTAGAGGAAGATAGCTCGAAACTTTTGTGTATCTCAACACACAAAGGACTTTATAAATTCAATAGATTAGCATTTGGTATAAAAGTAGCACTTGCAATTTTCCAACAGGTAATCGATACTTTGCTAAGCGGTTTGGATTTGGCAATAGGCTATCTGGACGATATTCTTATGCATAGTCAAAATATTGAACAACATAGAGATCATGTATTTCAAGTGTTTAACAGAATAAAAGAATACAGCTTCACATTGAAGGAAGCAAAATGCAAATTTTTTTTGGAACGAATTAAATACCTCGGTCATATAATAGATAAGGACAGGAGGAAACCCCATCCAGACAGGTCCACCATTATAAAAGACATGCCAGAACCTCACAATGGAACTACATTGCAGAGTTTTTTAGGGCTCGTAAACTATTATCAAACGTTCATTAAGAACATCCATGAATTGCGTGCGCCATTGAATGTACTATTAAAAAAGGACAAAGAAATAGGACTGGGTGCCTGAGTGCCAGGCAGCGTTTAAGAAATTAAAAGAAGTATTAACGTAAGATTTATTCCTGACTCATTTCAATCAGAAATAAGAGATTATTGTCGTAACTGATTCAAGTTCTTATGGGATCGGGGCATGCATTCAACACAAGATGCTGGATGGATCAACTAAGCCGATCTCCCATGCAGCAAGAACTTTACTGCCTGCCGAGAAGAATTACTCCCAAATCGAAAAGGAAGCACTGGGAATCATATTTGGTGTTACAAAATTCCACCGATTTTTACACAGTCGTAAATTTAAATTACAAACTGACCATAAGCCGCTTATAACCATCTTTGGCTCTAAAAAAGGTCTGCCAACATACACAGCCTGCAAAGATAAGGGACCATTCTACTGAATTACGATTTCAGTATGGGATTTCTTACATCTGCGATGTTAAGTCACACAGACAGATTGTCGCGATTAGTCCCAAAATCAAGGGAACCGCTGGAAGACAGTAATAGCATCACTACAAAGTGAAAAGGACTATGCACAAATACTATGTAATATGAACAAGGAACTATCAGTGACTTTGGAAGATATAATAAGGGAGTCTGAGGAAGATAGTTTCATCAAAGAAATGAAACAAAAAATTCAATTGGATGAATGGCCGGCAGAAGCTTATTCTATGTGCAATGAGGTACTATTGTACCGAGGAAGAGTAGTAATCCCAGCTACACTACAAAAGCAAATTCTAAACGATTTCCATACAGGGCACCATGGGGATACGCGAATGAAGAGCCTCATGAGATCCTACATTTACTGGAAGAGTATGGACACTGATATAGAAGACACGGTAAGTCGTGTAAGGGATGTGCATTGGCTGCAAAAGCACCCCCAATACAATTTAGCCCATGGCCAAAAGTGGACACCCCTTGCCAAAGAATACACATAGATTATGCAGGCCCACTGGATGGAAATTATCATTTAATAGTGGTAGATAGTTTTTAAAAATGGCCTGAGGTATTTCGATGTAAAAGTCCAGCGATGGATTTTACAATCAGTGCTCTTAATGAATTGTATGCTAAGTTTGGTGTGGTTCAATGTCTAATGTCAGACAATGACACACAATCACTTCAGCAGATTTTAAAAGTTTCTGCGAGGATTTCCAGGTTAACTACATAACAACCTATCATCCTGATTGAACGGTCAGGCTGAGGGATTTGTGGACATGCGGAAAAGAGCCCTGAAGAAAGATAAAGAAACGCTCTCAGAAAAGGCGTTACAACAGTTTTTATAAGTTTACCGAATTACACCAAATGAAAGCACTCCATTGAAGATGTCGCCTGCAGAGTTAATGTTCATGAGGAAAATTAGGCCGGTCTTCAAGAAACTTTTGCCAAAACAGGTGAAACTCCCAAATACTATTATTATAGTTCGTAAAAAGAGGTATTTACCTGGTGAAAAGGTATTTTTCCAAGTACACAAAAATAATAGTACAATATGGGAACTAGGAAAGGTCCAGAAAAGGATCGGGTGGATGGTCTACATTATCGAAGGTCCAAGATTTACTCACAAGAAGTATTTAAACCAAATTCGGAAATATATCACAAATGAACAAGAAGAGGTAATGGACCAGATATATGACACATTCAACTTGGTAACACCACAAGCAGCCGGACAACGCTGGTCCTCCAGAAAAAGGAAAATGACCGACCCAATAGAGATCAACCCCAGGAAAAAGGGCTAGATGATCATTCCAGAGGAATGAAAAGCTCGAGAGGGGGGTATTGTGGGGAACAAATCAATCCTATTTTGAGAACTAAGTGGAATCAACAAGTACTATTAATACCACTAGTTTCAGAGACTAAATGGAGACATTCATACCATGTTTAACCGCATGCTACGAAGACATGCCCCTCATACACCTTTAGAGGCTCCTGTGTTCTTTATGACATATATTTTATACACTTAACACTACTTGTGGATTCTTTCATTTGTGACTTCTACCACGGGTCTACAACACTAATCATAGACGTCATCATATTCTTATCTGTAAAAATGCAGCTCATAAAAGCAACAAATGTGCAACACATTTTATCTTCATTCTTGACAACAATTTTCTCGATATATTACAGCTTTGAAAAATAATTCAATGCCTGGAAACTTTTCTAAAATGCAATTTTTCTCCAAAATTGAAAGCATTTTGTGTATAATTATTTTGCATTTATAAATATATATCCGGAAAAGAGATTTCTTTTAAAAAGATGAACAAAACTTAATATTTCTGAAAAATAAATAAAAGATTCATGTCGAGGTCTTTGATTTATAATCGTACAAAAAAATAATAAAATATGTATTTGATAAACAATTTATACAATGTTTCAAAATATAAAGCCACTTACTCGGTGTGGTAGTAGTCGTTTTAGTTGTTGTAGTCGTCGTCTTTGTTGTTTGAGATGCTGTAAATAAAGACATGAAAATAGCAACAGTATGTGAGAAATATTTATAATTTTTATGATTCATAAGTAAGTCTAAAAAAATACAAGGAATATTTTTTCATTGTTTTTATGAAATTGAAATATGATAAAGTTAAAATTTGATGATTTAAACACAAAGAATTATAATAAAAGTTGCATCAACCATAAAAGCTTATAATGTGTGTGATGGTGTAATATGTATATATCTAGCAAGAAATTTAATTTTTTATAAAGTTAGAATCTAATATCCTAACTATAAAGATTAGCATTTAATATAATAACTATAGCTATGTTTTCATCTAATCCATATGTTTATTTTATGCGAAATCGTGAGATACCAATAGATCCCTAGTTGTCTTACCACAGATTAACCTATGTTACAGATAATATGTATGCATAGAATTACTAAAATATATATAAACACTCGGTCAAAAGATAATGAAATATTCTTACTTGGCAAATGGAAACATGCTTCAACATCCAAGTTTACTTTGTAGTTTGGATTCTGATCATCTTCTTTTTCTTCCAAAATCACCTTGATTGCTGTCACTTTGTCAAATGTGGTTGAGATGAATGGTCCAGTGATTTTATTGGCACCAGGAAGTGGTTCGAAATTTTCAGATCCTGGACGTTGTACAAGAATTGTGATTTTCTTTGCATTACCGCTCACATCAACCTTGATCAGCTCTACTCCTTCAGGGTCATCGGTCAGTTTTACTGTGATGCTGGGTTTCGGGTCAGTGGATTCAGTTGGTGCTGGTACAATCCATCCAGGCCCTTCAGGTCTGACATCACTTACAGGAGAGTTTGGTGTGTCTGGTGTTCCAGTAATGTATTCATCAGGGATGAGGCTTTTCTCATCCATACCTTTAGTAGACTCACATCGAACTAGAGCAAAAACAAAACATTAAAGTTTTTAATTTAATAATTGTATGCGAAAATAATCATTACTCAATAAATTTATGGTCATATATTGCAAACGTACAGTTATATTTTTTTCCAATATTATCAAAATATTAAAGAAGCAAGAAAAAAAAGAAGATATATTTTCTTTAGTTATTTTTTAGATGAGAATTAATAATTTGTATTATTTGGAATATTCACATCATTATTTTCATATTTGTTATTATATTCACAAGATTTTACTTCACGTTACGGCCGTCTTTTGTCAGTTGAACCGATTGTCTGATTGTGTAAATTCAGAAATTATCAATTATTTTCTTTCTCACCTGATGTTGTTGAAGTGGGTCCTGTTGTTGTTGAAGTGCTTCCTGATGTTGTTGAAGTGCTTCCTGATGTTGTGGTGATTGTAGGTGTCATTGTTAGAAAGAAGAAAAGAAAGCAAATTTTGTTACATATTTAATTTTTTTGCAAACGTCAACAGTCTAAAGATTTTCGCTTATTTTAATGTGTTAAAATATCCAATAGTGTATAATACAGATAAGCAAATGAATAATTCCTGGAACATGAGTTTAGAAAGCTTTTTATTATTAATAGAAAGCGAAAAATAATCGCTAAATACTGTATAGTTTAGTGAATATTACTGATATCAGAAATTGGGTATTTCATAGTGCATGTTGTATTATTTATATCAGTCATGTAAGCTAATAGATACTCCACCGTGAATATTGTAGTTACAAACTATTTACTGTGAAGTCGCTATACTGTCATTGATACCGTTATGAACTAACAACTATTGTTTTTGTATTCTCGGATCCATAGCACCATCTTCACTTAAGATTTTCAAAACCTTTATACCATGCTAGGTCTGTTTAGTTCTTGTAATGGTCAACGATATGCAGTGAAAGAATATATATATTTATCAAGCAAAGAAAGTTCTGGAGTATTCTCCAATATTTTACCCGTGCTAATCAATGGTGTTGATGTTATTGTTGGTGTTCCTGTTGAAGTGGATCCAGTGGTTGGTCCAGGTCCTATAAGGTAAATACATTATTATGTACAAATAAATATTTTTACTACAATATATAAACATGGAATGAAATCTTCTCATTGAATACAATAATGAGAAATCATTCTTGAATAATAATTCATAATAATCTCAGATCGGTAGAACACTTAGAGAAAATATAGCTTGAATGTTTATCAACGTAACTACGCCATTGTCTAGTTTAAAAGAAAGAGAAATTAGGAAAGACTGATATTAAAATGATACTGTTATCGAATTTTTCTACAAAATGTATGTGATGATAATTAGAAATTTATCACAACTGGCTTTTTAATTAGATTTAGTGTAAGAAAATAAATTTGAGATTATATCACAAATTATAAACAGATATTCAGTTGATATATTTTCTTGCTTGAATTTGAGTTTAGTATTAAAAAATACTATTAAAAAATCAATATATACCGAACTTATATTCCTAAACAAAATAAATAAATGACATGAAATTAACAAAATATCAACTACTATTTAAACATCTAAAGATTGCAACCCTTTTCAAAATGTTAAAAAAATTATTATTTCTTTAAACTATTTTGTGTATGAACTAATTTTCTACTACATAACATTCCACACACACTTTTTATCAAAATAATTATTTAAAAATGAATATAAATTTGATTGAATGCATGGGTTTAGAAATTGTGCAAAGAATATGAATAGATCATGGTAGGGAGTTTGTTGGCACTTTTTTCAACTGTCCACAAATATATTTACCTGCTGTAGTTGTTTTCTTTGTAGATGTTGTTATTGGAGATGCTGAAAATAAATATATAATTACATGAGCCACATTATTGGAGAAATTGCTTAAACTTTATAATTTGTAACTAGTAGGGAAACTCGGAGCTGTCCAGATTTAAATGAGGATAAACAAATGTTTTACCCTCTCATCTTATTATTGCTATCCAATGAGTGTATTTACCGATTTTCAATCAAATCAATTGATTTCCTGCTCTAGTCAAGGACTGAAGTCCCTCCCCCACGCATGCAGTGTATAACAGGGACGCTTCACATAACCCCTATCCCCCAGCGACACAGTCTACAATACATTTTTATCTGCATTGCACTGTAGAATATCTGTTGATTTTATACAATTATCTGTAAATAATAGCTTCTCTTCAAGTTTAAAATGCAAAAGTCTAGTATCTGCTTGATCGGTAATAAAACTTCTCAAATGCATTTGTGATTTAACGTCCTTTCAAAGTATAAACTTTACTCAAAATCAGACATTATTCTGTAATCGTTTTTTCGATTATCAATTTTCGATATTTATCAGATGTATTCCAATATAAAAGTTATAACTTTTTAAGAACATTCCCAGACACATTAAGTATCTCCCTCTGAAATAAAGGTAAAAAAAATTGCATGTAACACTATCTATGCATGAAACGATTATTTAAGGCATATCATCGACAAACAACTCACAATATATGCATTCAACTTTAATTATCGTAATAATTTTTAGAAACTATTTTCTACTGATTAACATTCTGCAGAGCAAGTTGGAATAAGTAGTACAACTATAAGCTACAATCATAGCTATTTTCTCATCTTAGCCATATTACAATAATATAAAAAGTTGTTGGTAAATGAAAAGTAACATGATTTGCATTACAATAATTCGGCTAATAACAGGAACTGCTAAAATAGAAGTAAAACAGTAGGTTTGGGGAATATGAATGATTCTTACTTGGCAAATGGAAACATGCTTCAACATCCAAGTTTACTTTGTAGTTTGGATTCTGATCATCTTCTTTTTCTTCCAAAATCACCTTGATTGCAGTCACTTTGTCAAATGTAGTTGAGATGAATGGCCCAGTGATTTTATTGGCACCAGGAAGTGGTTCGAAATTTTCAGATCCTGGACGTTGTACAAGAATTGTGATTTTCTTAGCATTACCGCTCACATCAACCTTGATCAGCTCTACTCCTTCAGGGTCATCGGTTAGTTTTACTGTGATGCTTGGTTTCGGGTCAGTGGATTCAGTTGGTGCTGGTACAATCCATCCAGGACCTTCAGGTCTGACATCACTTACAGGAGAGTTTGGTGTGTCTGGTGTTCCAGTAATGTATTCATCAGGGATGAGGCTTTTATCATTCATACCCTTGGAAGACTCGCATCGAACTGCAATAAATTAAATTAATTCTACAGTTTTGGAGTGTAGTTTATAAACTTCCATTTTATCTAAATCTTTAATAATAAATATAATAAAGGTTTTATTCTAAAAACAATAATTACATAGAATATGTAATAGTTTTAAGTGAAATCTATCAATTGAAACATTGTCACTGACATCAGATGAGAAATATATATGAGACATAAACTTATTGCTAATCATGGACGTCATCACATTGTGGTGTGTAAAAATGCAGCTCATGAAAGCTACAAATGTGCAACATGTTAATCTTAATTCTTGACAACAATTTTCTCGATATATTACCTCTTTGTAAACAATTGAAGGCCTATATTAACATCAATATCTTATACATACTCAATTCGATTCCAGAAAATTTTCTAAAATGCGATTTTCTCCAATGTTTAAAGCATTTTTGGTATAATTATTTTGCATTTATAAATATATATCCTGAAAAGAGATTTCTTTTGAAAAGATAAATAAAACTTTATATTTCTGAAAAATAAATAAAGATTCATGTCGAGGTCTTTGATTTGTAATCGTATAAAAATTAATGACTAAACCATGAAATATGTTTTTTTTTTTTTTTTTTTTTTTTTTTACAAAGGCATCACCACATTATCAAGGCCCATAGGCCACTCAAGGATAAGGGTTAAAGAGTGTACAGTAGAAATTGGTCAATATAGTAATCATTAGTAATGAAAATTTGGTAAATTTAATAACTTATATGGAACGGCTCATCAAGAACTTATTTACTTTAGACTTGAACACATCCATATTGTAGTCAGCCGGAAAGCAGGAAAACGGAAGACAATTCCATAGGCGTGCAGTTCTAAGAAAGAAGCTTTGTTCATGGAATCTACGTTTAGGTTTAGGCACAGATAAAGAGTGGGGGAAATTATTGATAGTGTTTACAGCTAGACGAGTGTTTCTTGTGAAAGTTTGGCGAGGGGGGACCATAGAGTGAAGCTCAGTTGAACACTTTCCATGAAAATAACGATACATCAGAGACAAACTCGCAACATCTCTTCTGTGAGATAGAGGTTGCAAGGAGGAGAAAAGGACATTTCCTACGAGGCTACGAAGTCTATTTTGAACTCTATCAAGGCAGGACAAGTCCTTTCTAGCAGCTCCTGCCCAGATGTGGCAACAGTATTCCATCCTTGGACGTACCTGGCTCTTATATAGGTAGAGAATAGCATCAGCAGTGAGATATCTACTGGATCGATAGAAAGATCCCACCATTTTTCCAGCGGCCTTGGCAACAGATTTGATATACGTGTTCCATTTAAGATCAGGAGTAATGGTCAAGCCCAGAAGCTTGTCAAAACTTGAGGCCTCCTGAAGACGAGAGCCATTCATTTCAATTGATGACAAATGTGGATTAGAATGTTGATGATGTAAAGAGAGAAGCTTGGTTTTAGATGCATTAAAAGTAACCAGCCACTCCTTTCCCCATTGTACTACGTGCTCAAGATCAGAGGAGAGAGAATTGGAGAGAACTTGGTCGTTTACTGTCTTAGATGTGCTACCATAAATGGTAGTGTCGTCAGCATAAATGTCTACAAATGATGTAAGGATATGATTTGGAAGATCATTAATGTAGATCAGGAAAAGAGTTGGGCCCAGGATGGATCCCTGAGGGACACCGGCATTAATACTGTGAGCTTCTGATTTTTGCCCCTCAACTACTACTCTTATGAACCTATCAGAAAGAAATGATTTAATAATTGAGAAGACTTTTCCAGCTATACCATAGCTAGCGATCTTATGAAGTAAACCTTTATGCCATACCCTATCAAAGGCTTTAGATATGTCAAGAGCAATTGCCCTAGAAAGATTGCCACCGTCGAGAGATTTGCTAATCCTATGCGATATAGCTGTAAGGACATCTGCTGTAGATCTAGCAGAACGGAAACCATATTGAGTGTCACTAAGAAGGTTATTTTTGTTGAGATGTTTGATTACTTCTGTATTTAACACAGATTCTAGCAACTTACTCATGACGCACAGGAGACTTATTGGCCTGTACTGAGAGGGGGATGAGCGATCACCTGAAATGAACAGTTTTGTAAGTATGGGCGCTAATTCAGGTTGAAGTTTTTTGAGTACTATAATTGGAATACCATCAGGGCCAGTTGCTTTACTCGAATCAAGGTTTTTGATTAGCTTCGCAACATCACGTACAGATATACGTATATTACATAGCGTGTTTTCTGATACAGGAGGAAATATTGGGGGTTGGCGGTCTTGGTCGCAAAGGGTAGAATTAGCTGCAAAGTTCTTGACAAAGAGTTTGGCTTTGTCTGATGCTGACGAGATTACCTCAGGTCCATTGATAATAGTTGGGATGGAGCACACGCTTCTGTTCAGGATTCTGTTTGCTATTTGCCAAAACTGGTGGGAACCAAGCCGCTGCTCAGCTACTTTGGACTTAACTGATTGAGCATACAACACTCTTGCGTTCCTTATTACTTTCTTACAATGGTTGCTGGCAGTCCTGAAAACGGCTTTAGTTTCCATACATCTATTACGTTTGAAGCAGTGGAAAAAGTGATTTCTGTGCGCAATGGCAGCAGCACATTCTGGAGAGAACCATGGCTGGCTGTTAGGTTTTTGCTGAAACTTTTTAGAGGGTATGAAATGATCAATACCTACAATTAACCATTCAGTTAGGTCTAATACTATAGAGGACACATCCTTTTTAAACATGGAATGCAGAGGTAGATCAGATATAAATGTACGGAAGCTATCCCAGTCAGCCTTAGTGTATCGATATACTGTACGATGGAGAGGTACGTCTGGGGACTTATTACATTTCATTTTTATCTTAATTGATACAACAGAGTGGTCGGAAGATCCAAGAGGCGACAGAACAGAAACTGAACATAGTTCAGGGCAAGTTGTGAGAAAAAGGTCTAGTAGGCTCGCATACTGGCCGTCATTATCGGGCACACGGGTAGGTTCCTGAACAATCTGAGTGAGGTCATAGGCAATGGAGAAATCATGACAGAACCTCCCCTCATAATCGGTCTTGTTTGAGTGGGTCAACCATTCGACGTTGTGAACATTGAAGTCTCCACATACGTGAATGTTAGCTGAAGGATAAGTAGAAAGGACTTGGTCAATTTTCTCAGATATGCTTTGAAAGATAGTAACTCCGCTGTTGTGGGGGCGATAGAGAGTAAATATAAATGCAGTAGTGTGAGCTAAAGCAACCCGGAAGCACATATAGGGTAAGTTAGGATCTTCCCTGGAGATGTCCCTCCCACATGGAAAGCTATCTTTAATATAGGCACATATTCCATGCCCATGGCGATCTTGGGGGTCAGATTTAGAAGTTAAGTTAGAGTATCCTGAAATTGCAAACTCATCTAGGGAAATAGCCTGTCCAATGCCAGTTTCACTTAAAAATAAAAGGTCTGGTGTAGTCTCCTGTAATTGGGTTTCAACCTCTGGAAGGTTAGAACGAAGACCCCTGATGTTGGAGAAGGAGACATGGTAGTAGGGGTCTACGTTGGAAGTATTTGATAAAACTATTTATACAATGTTTCCAAGTATAAAACAACTTACTCGGTGTGGTAGTAGTCGTTTTAGTTGTTGCAGTCGTCGTCTTCGTTGTTTGTGATGCTGGAAATAAAGAGAAGCAACATAATGTGAGAAATATTTAGAATTTTTATGATTCATAAGTAAGTCATTCTAAGAAAAATACAAAGAATTTCTTTTTTACTGTTTTTTTTTATGAAATTGAAATATAATAAAGTTAAAATTTGATGATTAAAACACAAAGAATTATAATAAAAGTTGCATCAACCATAAAAGCTTAGAGTGTGTGTGATGGTGTAATATGTATATATCTAGCAAGAAATTTAATTTTTTATAAAGTTAGAATCCAATATCCTAAATATAAAGTATATATTATATATATTATTTAATATAATAACTATAGCTATGTTTTCATCTAATCCATATGTTTATTTTATGTTAAATCGTGAGATACCAATAGATCCCTAGTTGTCTTACCACAGATTAACCTATGTTACAGATGATATGTATGCATAGAATTACTAAAATATACTTAACAAACACTCGGTCAAAAGACAATGAAATATTCTTACTTGGCAAATGGAAACATGCTTCAACATCCAAGTTTACTTTGTAGTTTGGATTCTGATCATCTTCTTTTTCTTCCAAAATCACCTTGATTGCTGTCACTTTGTCAAATGTGGTTGAGATGAATGGTCCAGTGATTTTATTGGCACCAGGAAGTGGTTCGAAATTTTCAGATCCTGGACGTTGTACAAGAATTGTGATTTTCTTTGCATTACCGCTCACATCAACCTTGATCAGCTCTACTCCTTCAGTGTCATCGGTCAGTTTTACTGTGATGCTGGGTTTCGAGTCAGTGGATTCAGTTGGTGCTGGTACAATCCATCCAGGACCTTCAGGTCTGACATCACTTACAGGAGAGTTTGGTGTGTCTGGTGTTCCAGTAATGTATTCATCAGGGATGAGGCTTTTCTCATCCATACCTTTAGTAGACTCACATCGAACTAGAACAAAAACAAAACATTAAAGTTTTTAATTTAATAATTGTATGCGAAAATAATCATTACTCAATAAATTTATGATCATATATTGCAAACGTACAGTTATATTTTTTTCCAATATTACCAAAATATTAAAGAAGCAAGAAAAAAAAAGAAGATATATTTTCTTTAGTTATTTTTTAGATGAGAATTAATAATTTGTATTATTTGGAGTATTCACATCATTATTTTCATATTTGTTATTATATTCACAAGATTTTACTTCACGTTACGGCCGTCTTTTGTCAGTTTAACCGATTGTCTGATTGTGTAAATTCAGAAATTATCAATTATTTGATTTCTCACCTGATGTTGTTGAAGTGAGTCCTGTTGTTGTTGAAGTGCTTACTGATGTTGTTGAAGTGCTTCCTGATGTTGTGGTAATTGTAGGTGTCATTGTTAGAAAGAAGAAAAGAAAGCAAATTTTGTTACATATTTAATTTTTTTGCAAACGTCAACAGTCTAAAGATTTTCGCTTATTTTAATGTGTTAAAATATCCAATAGTGTATAATACAGATAAGCAAATGAATAATTCCTGGAACATGAGTTTAGAAAGCTTTTTATTATTAATAGAAAGCGAAAAATAATCGCTAAATACTGTATAGTTTAGTGAATATTACTGATATTAGAAATTGTGTATTTCATAGTGCATGTTGTATTATTGATATCAGTCATGTAAGCTAATAGATACTCCACAGTGAATATTGTAGTTACAAACTATTTACTGTGAAGTCGTTATACTGTCATTGATACCGTTATGGACTAACAACTATTGTTTTTGTATTCTCGGATCCATAGCACCATTTTCACTTAAGATTTTCAAAACCTTTATACCATGCTAGGTCTGTTTAGTTCTTGTAATAGTCAACAATATGCCGTGAAAGAATATATATATTTATCAAGCAAAGAAAGTTCTGGAGTATTCTCCAATATTTTACCTGTGCTAATCAATGGTGTTGATGTTATTGTTGGTGTTCCTGTTGAAGTGGATCCAGTGGTTGGTCCAGGTCCTATAAGGTAAATACATTATTATGTACAAATAAATATTTTTACTACCATATATAAACATGGAATGAAATCTTCTCATTGAATACAATAATGAGAAATTATTCTTGAATAATAATTCATAATAATCTCAGATCGGTAGAACACTTAGAGAAAATATACCTTGAACTTTATTAACGTAACTACGCCATTGTCTAGTTTAAAAGAAAGAGAAATTAGGAAAGACTGATATTAAAATAATACTGTTATCGAATTTTTCTACAAAATGTATATGATGATAAATGGATATTTATCACAACTGGCTTTTAAATTAGATTTAGTGTAAGAAAATAAATTTGAGATTATATCACAAATAATAAACAGATATTAAGTTGATATATTTTCTTGCTTGAATTTGAGTTCAGTATTAAAGAATACTACAAAAAAATCAATATATACCGAACTTATATTCCTAAACAAAATAAATAAATGACATGAAATTAACAAAATATCAACTACTATTTAAACATCTAAAGATTGCAACCCTTTTTAAATTGTAAAAAAATGTATTTTTTTTAACTATTTTTGGTATGATCTGATTTTCTACTACATAATATTCTACACACTTGTTATCAAAATAATTATTTAAAAATGAATATAAATTTGATTGAATGCATGGGTTTAGAAATTGTGCAAAAAATATGAATAGATCATGGTAGGGAGTTTGTTGGCACTTTTTTCAACTGTCCACAAATATATTTACCTGCTGTAGTTGTTTTCTTTGTAGATGTTGTTATTGGAGATGCTGAAAATAAATATATAATTACATGAGCCACATTATTGGAGAAATTGCTTAAACTTTATAATTTGTAACTAGTACGGAAACTCGGAGCTGTCCAGATTTAAATGAGGATAAACAAATGTTTTACCCTCTCATCTTATTATTGCTATCCAATGAGTGTATTTACCGATTTTCAATCAAATCAATTGATTTCCTGCTCTAGTCAAGGACTGAAGTCCCTCCCCCTCGCATGCAGTGTATAACAGGGAAGCTTCACATACCCCCCCATCCCACAGCGACATAGTCTACAATACATTTTTATCTGCATTGCACTGTAGAATATCTGTTGATTTTATACAATTATCTGTAAATAATGGCTTCTCTTCAAGTTTAAAATGCAAAAGTCTAGTATCATGCTTTAAATGTGCTCTAAAAAAGAAACATTCATTTTGAATGTCTTTTCTCATATAAAAGATTTACAGTTAATTTTAGAGGCTGACCCTTTCCTGCTTGACCGGTAATAAAACTTCTCAAATGCATTTGTGATTTAACGTCCTTTCAAAGTATAAACTTTACTCAAAATCAGACGTTATTCTGTAATCGTTTTTTCGATTATCAATTTTCGATATTTATCAGATGTATTCCAATATAAAAGTTATAACTTTTTAAGAACATTCCCAGACACATTAAGTATCTCCCTCTGAAATAAAGGTAAAAAAAATGCATGTAACACTATCTATGCATGAAACGATTATTTAAGGCATATCATCGACAAACAACTCACAATATATGCATTCAACTTTAATTATTGTAATAATTTTTAGAAACTATTTTCTACTGATTAACATTTTGCAGAGCAAGTTGGAATAAGTAGTACAACTATAAGCTACAATCATAGCTATTTTCTCATCTTAGTCATATTACAATAATGTAAAAAGTTGTTTGTCAATGAAAAGTAACATGATTTGCATTACAATAATTCGGCTAATAACAGGAACTGCTAAAATAGAAGTAAAACAGTAGGTTTGAGGAATATGAATGATTCTTACTTGGCAAATGGAAACATGCTTCAACATCCAAGTTTACTTTGTAGTTTGGATTCTGATCATCTTCTTTTTCTTCCAAAATCACCTTGATTGCAGTCACTTTGTCAAATGTAGTTGAGATGAATGGCCCAGTGATTTTATTGGCACCAGGAAGTGGTTCGAAATTTTCAGATCCTGGACGTTGTACAAGAATTGTGATTTTCTTTGCATTACCGCTCACATCAACCTTGATCAGCTCTACTCCTTCAGGGTCATCGGTTAGTTTTACTGTGATGCTTGGTTTCGGGTCAGTGGATTCAGTTGGTGCTGGTACAATCCATCCAGGACCTTCAGGTCTGACATCACTTACAGGAGAGTTTGGTGTGTCTGGTGTTCCAGTAATGTATTCATCAGGGATGAGGCTTTTATCATTAATACCCTTGGAAGACTCGCATCGAACTGCAATAAATTAAATTAATTCTACAGTTTTGGAGTGTAGTTTATAAACTTCCATTTTATCTAAATCTTTAATAATAAATATAATAAAGGTTTTATTCTAAAAACAATAATTACATAGAATATGTAATAGTTTTAAGTGAAATCTATCAATTGAAACATTGTCACTGACATCAGATGAGAAATATATATGAGACATAAACTTATTGCTAATCATGGACGTCATCACATTGTGGTGTGTAAAAATGCAGCTCATGAAAGCTACAAATGTGCAACATGTTAATCTTAATTCTTGACAACAATTTTCTCGATATATTACCTGTTTGTAAACAATTTAAGGCCTATATTAACATCAATATCTTATACATACTCAATTCGATTCCAGAAAATTTTCTAAAATGCGATTTTTCTCCAATGTTTAAAGCATTTTTGGTATAATTATTTTGCATTTATAAATATATATCCTGAAAAGAGATTTCTTTTGAAAAGATAAATAAAACTTTATATTTCTGAAAAATAAATAAAAGATTCATGTCGAGGTCTTTGATTTGTAATCGTATAAAAATTAATGACTAAACCATGAAATATGTATTTGATAAAACTATTTATACAATGTTTCCAAGTATAAAACAACTTACTCGGTGTGGTAGTAGTCGTTTTAGTTGTTGCAGTCGTCGTCTTCGTTGTTTGTGATGCTGGAAATAAAGAGAAGCAACATAATGTGAGAAATATTTAGAATTTTTATGATTCATAAGTAAGTCATTCTAAGAAAAATACAAAGAATTTCTTTTTTACTGTTTTTTTTATGAAATTGAAATATAATAAAGTTAAAATTTGATGATTAAAACACAAAGAATTATAATAAAAGTTGCATCAACCATAAAAGCTTAGAGTGTGTGTGATGGTGTAATATGTATATATCTAGCAAGAAATTTAATTTTTTATAAAGTTAGAATCTAATATCCTAAATATAAAGTATATATTATATATATTATTTAATATAATAACTATAGCTATGTTTTCATCTAATCCATATGTTTATTTTATGTTAAATCGTGAGATACCAATAGATCCCTAGTTGTCTTACCACAGATTAACCTATGTTACAGATGATATGTATGCATAGAATTACTAAAATATACATGAACACTCGGTCAAAAGATAATGAAATATTCTTACTTGGCAAATGGAAACATGCTTCAACATCCAAGTTTACTTTGTAGTTTGGATTCTGATCATCTTCTTTTTCTTCCAAAATCACCTTGATTGCAGTCACTTTGTCAAATGTAGTTGAGATGAATGGTCCAGTGATTTTATTTGCACCAGGAAGTGGTTCGAAATTTTCAGATCCTGGACGTTGTACAAGAATTGTGATTTTCTTTGCATTACCGCTAACATCAACCTTGATCAGCTCTACTCCTTCAGTGTCATCGGTCAGTTTTACTGTGATGCTGGGTTTCGGGTCAGTGGATTGAGTTGGTGCTGGTACAATCCATCCAGGACCTTCAGGTCTCACATCACTTACAGGAGAGTTTGGTGTGTCTGGTGTTCCAGTAATGTATTCATCAGGGATGAGGCTTTTCTCATCCATACCTTTAGTTGACTCACATCGAACTAGAACAAAAACAAAACATTAAAGTTTTTAATTTAATAATTGTATGCGAAAATAATCATTACTCAATAAATTTATGGTCATATATTGCAAACGTACAGTTATATTTTTTTCCAATATTATCAAAATATTAAAGAAGCAAGAAAAAAAAGAAGATATATTTTCTTTAGTTATTTTTTAGATGAGAATTAATAATTTGTATTATTTGGAATATTCACATCATTATTTTCATATTTGTTATTATATTCACGAGATTTTACTTCACGTTACGGCCGTCTTTTGTCAGTTTAACCGATTGTCTCATTGTGTAAATTCAGAAATTATCAATTATATTCTTTCTCACCTGTTGTTGTTGAAGTGCTTACTGATGTTGTTGAAGTGCTTCCTGATGTTGTGGTAATTGTAGGTGTCATTGTTAGAAAGAAGAAAAAAAAGCAAATTTTGTTACATATTTAATTTTTTTGCAAACGTCAACAGTCTAAAGATTTTCGCTTATTTTAATGTGTTAAAATATCCAATAGTGTATAATACAGATAAGCAAATGAATAATTCCTGGAACATGAGTTTAGAAAGCTTTTTATTATTAATAGAAAGCGAAAAATAATCGCTAAATACTGTATAGTTTAGTGAATATTACTGATATTAGAAATTGTGTATTTCATAGTGCATGTTGTATTATTGATATCAGTCATGTAAGCTAATAGATACTCCACAGTGAATATTGTAGTTACAAACTATTTACTGTGAAGTCGCTATACTGTCATTGATACCGTTATGGACTAACAACTATTGTTTTTGTATTCTCGGATCCATAGCACCATTTTCACTTAAGATTTTCAAAACCTTTATACCATGCTAGGTCTGTTTAGTTCTTGTAATGGTCAACAATATGCCGTGAAAGAATATATATATTTATCAAGCAAAGAAAGTTCTGGAGTATTCTCCAATATTTTACCTGTGCTAATCAATGGTGTTGATGTTATTGTTGGTGTTCCTGTTGAAGTGGATCCAGTGGTTGGTCCAGGTCCTATAAGGTAAATACATTATTATGTACAAATAAATATTTTTTACTACTATATGTAAACATGGAATTAAATCTTCTCATTGAATACAATAAAGAGAAATCATTCTTGAATAATAATTCATAATAATCAGAGATCGGTAGAACACTTAGAGAGAATATAGATTGAATGTTAATCGATGTAACTACGTCATTGTCTAGTGTTAAAGAAAGAGAAATTAGGAAAGACTGATATTAAAATAATACTGTTATCGAATTTTTTCTGCAAAATGTACACGATGATAAATGGATATTTATCTCAACTGGCTTTTAAATGAGATTTAGTGTAAAAAAATAAATTTGAGATTATATCACAAATTATAAACAGATATTCAGTTGATATATTTTCTTGCTTGAATTTGAGTTCAGTATTAAAAAATACTATTAAAAAATCAATATATACCGAACTTATATTCCTAAACAAAATAAATAAATGACATGAAATTAACAAAATATCAATGACTAGTTAAACATCTAAAGATTGCAACCCTTTTCAAAATGTTAAAAAATTATTATTTCTTTAAACTATTTTTTGTATGAACTGATTTTCTACTACATAACATTCCACACACGTTTTATCAAAATAATTATTTAAAAATGAATATAAATTTGATTGAATGCATGGGTTTAGAAATTGTGCCAAGAATATGAATAGATCATGGTAGGGAGTTTGTTGGCACTTTTTTCAACTGTCCACAAATATATTTACCTGCTGTAGTTGTTTTCTTTGTAGATGTTGTTATTGGAGATGCTGAAAATAAATATATAATTACATGAGCCACATTATTGGAGAAATTGCTTAAACTTTATAATTTGTAACTAGTAGGGAAACTCGGAGCTGTCCTGGATTAAATGAGGATAAACAAATGTTTTACCCTCTCATATTATTATTGCTATCCAATGAGTGTATTTACCGATTTTCAATCAAATCAATTGATTTCCTGCTCTAGTCAAGGACTGAAGTCCTTCCCCCACCCATGCAGTGTATAACAGGGAAGCTTCACATACCCCCCATCCCCCATCGACATAGTCTACAATACATTTTTATCTGCATTGCACTGTAGAATATCTGTTGATTTTATACAATTATCTGTAAATAATGGCTTCTCTTCAAGTTAAAAATGCAAAAGTCTAGTATCATGCTTTAAATGTGCTCTAAAAGAAACATTCATTTTGAATGTCTTTTCTCATATAAAAGATTTACAGTTAATTTTAGAGGCTGACCCTTTCCTGCTTGACCGGTAATAAAACTTCTCAAATGCATTTGTGATTTAACGTCCTTTCAAAGTATAAACTTTACTCAAAATCAGACATTATTCTGTAATCGTTTTTTCGATTATCAATTTTCGATATTTATCAGATGTATTCCGATACAAAAGTTATAACTTTTAAAGAACATTTCCAGACACATTAAGTATCTCCCTCTGAAATAAAGGTAAAAAAAATGCATGTAACACTATCTATGCATGAAACGATTATTTAAGGCATATCATCGACAAACAACTCACAATATATGCATTCAACTTTAATTATCGTAATATTTTTAGAAACTATTTTCTACTGATTAACATTCTGCAGAGCAAGTTGGAATAAGTAGTACAACTATAAGCTAAAATAATAGCTATTTTCTCATCTTAGTCATATTACAATAATATAAAAAGTTGTTGGTAAATGAAAAGTAACATGATTTGCATTACAATAATTCGGCTAATAACAGGAACTGCTAAAATAGAAGTAAAACAGTAGGTTTGAGGAATATGAATGATTCTTACTTGGCAAATGGAAACATGCTTCAACATCCAAGTTTACTTTGTAGTTTGGATTCTGATCATCTTCTTTTTCTTCGAAAATCACCTTGATTGCAGTCACTTTGTCAAATGTAGTTGAGATGAATGGCCCAGTGATTTTATTGGCACCAGGAAGTGGTTCGAAATTTTCAGATCCTGGACGTTGTACAAGAATTGTGATTTTCTTTGCATTACCGCTCACATCAACCTTGATCAGCTCTACTCCTTCAGGGTCATCGGTTAGTTTTACTGTGATGCTTGGTTTCGGGTCAGTGGATTCAGTTGGTGCTGGTACAATCCATCCAGGACCTTCAGGTCTGACATCACTTACAGGAGAGTTTGGTGTGTCTGGTGTTCCAGTAATGTATTCATCAGGGATGAGGCTTTTATCATTCATACCCTTGGAAGACTCGCATCGAACTGCAATAAATTAAATTAATTCTACAGTTTTGGAGTGTAGTTTATAAATTTCCATTTTATCTAAATCTTTAATAATAAATATAATAAAGGTTTTATTCTAAAAACAATAATTACATATAATATGTAATAGTTTTAAGTGATATCTATCTATTGAAACTTTGTCACTGAGATCAGATGGAAAATAGAAATGATACATAAACTTATTGCTAATCATGGACGTCATCACATTGTGGTGTGTAAAAATGCAGCTCATGAAAGCTACAAATGTGCAACATGTTAATCTTAATTCTTGACAACAATTTTCTCGATATATTACCTCTTTGTAAACAATTGAAGGCCTATATTAACATCAATATCTTATACATACTCAATTCGATTCCAGAAAATTTTCTAAAATGCGATTTTTCTCCAATGTTTAAAGCATTTTTGGTATAATTATTTTGCATTTATAAATATATATCCTGAAAAGAGTTTTCTTTTGAAAAGATAAATAAAACTTTATATTTCTGAAAAATAAATAAAAGATTCATGTCGAGGTCTTTGATTTGTAATCGTATAAAAATTAATGACTAAACCATGAAATATGTATTTGATAAAACTATTTATACAATGTTTCCAAGTATAAAACAACTTACTCGGTGTGGTAGTAGTCGTTTTAGTTGTTGCAGTCGTCGTCTTTGTTGTTTGTGATGCTGGAAACAAAGAGAAGCAACATAATGTGAGAAATATTTAGAATTTTTATGATTCATAAGTAAGTCATTCTAAGAAAAATATAAGGAATTTCTTTTTTACTGTTTTTTTATGAAATTGAAATATAATAAAGTTAAAATTTGATGATTTAAACACAAAGAATTATAATAAAATTTGCGTCAACCATAAAAGCTTAGAGTGTGTGTGATGGTGTAATATGTATATATCTAGCAAGAAATTTAATTTTTTATAAAGTTAGAATCTAATATCCTAAATATAAAGTATATATTATATATATTATTTAATATAATAACTATAGCTATGTTTTCATCTAATCCATATGTTTATTTTATGTTAAATCGTGAGATACCAATAGATCCCTAGTTGTCTTACCACAGATTAACCTATGTTACAGATGATATGTATGCATAGAATTACTAAAATATACATAAACAAACACTCGGTCAAAAGACAATGAAATATTCTTACTTGGCAAATGGAAACATGCTTCAACATCCAAGTTTACTTTGTAGTTTGGATTCTGATCATCTTCTTTTTCTTCCAAAATCACCTTGATTGCAGTCACTTTGTCAAATGTAGTTGAGATGAATGGCCCAGTGATTTTATTGGCACCAGGAAGTGGTTCGAAATTTTCAGATCCTGGACGTTGTACAAGAATTGTGATTTTCTTTGCATTACCGCTCACATCAACCTTGATCAGCTCTACTCCTTCAGGGTCATCGGTCAGTTTTACTGTGATGCTTGGTTTCGGGTCAGTGGATTCAGTTGGTGCTGGTACAATCCATCCAGGACCTTCAGGTCTGACATCACTTACAGGAGAGTTTGGTGTGTCTGGTGTTCCAGTAATGTATTCATCAGGGATGAGGCTTTTCTCATCCATACCTTTAGTAGACTCACATCGAACTAGAACAAAAACAAAACATTAAAGTTTTTAATTTAATAATTGTATGCGAAAATAATCATTACTCAATAAATTTATGATCATATATTGCAAACGTACAGTTATATTTTTTCCAATATTATCAAAATATTAAAGAAGCAAGAAAAAAAAGAAGATATATTTTCTTTAGTTATTTTTTTAGATGAGAATTAATAATTTGTATTATGTGGAATATTCACATCATTATTTTCATATGTGTTATTATATTCACAAGATTTTGCTTCACGTTACGGCCGTCTTTTGTCAGTTTAACCGATTGTCTGATTGTGTAAATTCAGAAATTATCAATTATTTGATTTCTCACCTGATGTTGTTGAAGTTGGTCCTGTTGTTGTTGAAGTGCTTCCTGATGTTGTGGTGATTGTAGGTGTCATTGTTAGAAAGAAGAAAAAAAAGCAAATTTTGTTACATATTCAATTTTTTTTAAATATTTAGTGCAAACGTCAACAGTCTAAAGATTTTCGCTTATTTTAATGTGTTAAAATATCCAATAGTGTATAATACAGATAAGCAAATGAATAATTCCTGGAACATGAGTTTAGAAAGCTTTTTATTATTAATAGAAAGCGAAAAATAATCGCTAAATACTGTATAGTTTAGTGAATATAACTGATATTAGAAATTATGTATTTCATAGTGCATGTGGTATTATTGATATCAGTCATGTAAGCTAATAGATACTCCACCGTGAATATTGTAGTTACAAACTATTTACTGTGAAGTCGCTATACTGTCATTGATACCATTATGGACTAACAACTATTGATTTTGTATTCTCGGATCCATAGCACCATTTTCACTTAAGATTTTCAAAACCTTTATACCGTGCTAGGTCTGTTTAGTTCTTGTAATGGTCAACGATATGCCGTGAAAGAATATATATATTTATCAAGCAAAGAAAGTTCTGGAGTATTCTCCAATATTTTACCTGTGCTAATCAATGGTGTTGATGTTATTGTTGGTGTTCCTGTTGACGTGGATTCAGTGGTTGGTCCAGGTCCTATAAGGTAAATACAATTTTTTTTTCAAATTAATATTTTTTACTACCATATATAAACATGGAATGAAATCTTCTCATTGAATACAATAAAGAGAAATCATTCTTGAATAATAATTCATAATAATCTCAGATCGGTAGAAAATTTAGAGAGAATATAGCTTGAATGTTTATCAACGTAACTACGCCATTGTCTAGTTTAAAAGAAAGAGAAATTAGGAAAGACTGATATTAAAATAATACTGTTATCGAATTTTTTCTACAAAATGTATATGATGATAAATGGATATTTATCTCAACTGGCTTTTAAATTAGATTTAGTGTAAGAAAATAAATTTGAGATTATATCACAAATTATAAACAGATATTCAGTTGATATATTTTCTTGCTTGAATTTGAGTTCAGTATTAAAAAATACTATTAAAAAATCAATATATACCGAACTTATATTCCTAAACAAAATAAATAAATGACATGAAATTAACAAAGTATCAACTACTATTTAAACATCTAAAGATTGCAACCCTTTTCAAAATGTTAAAAAATTATTATTTCTTTAAACTATTTTTTGTATGAACTAATTTTCTACTACATAACATTCCACACACACTTTTTATTAAAATAATTATTTAAAAATGAATATAAATTTGATTGAATGCATGGGTTTAGAAATTGTGCAAAGAATATGAATAGATCATGGTAGGGAGTTTGTTGGCACTTTTTTCAACTGTCCACAAATATATTTACCTGCTGTAGTTGTTTTCTTTGTAGATGTTGTTATTGGAGATGCTGAAAATAAATATATAATTCCATGAGCCATATTATTGGAGAAATTGCTTAAACTTTATAATTTTTAACAAGTAGGGAAACTCGGAGATGTCTTGGATTAAATGAGGATAAACAAATGTTTTACCCTTTCATACTATTATTGTTATCAAATCAGTGTATTTACCGATTTTCAATCAAATCAATTGATTTCCTGCTCTAGTAAAGGACTGAAGCCCCTCCCCCACCCATTCAGGGCACAACATGGGAACCTCACATACCTCCTCCCCCCCCATCGACATAGTCTACAATACATTTTTGTCTACATTGCACTGTTGATTATCTGTTGATTTTTTACAATTATCTGTATATAATGGCTTCTCTTAAAGTTAAAAATGCAAAAGTCTAGTATCATGCTTTAAATGTGCTCTAAAAAAGAAACATTCACTTTGAATGTCTTCTGTCGTATAAAAGATTTACAGTTAATTTTAGAAGCTGACCCTTTTCTGCTTGACCGGTAATAACACTTCTCAAATGCATTTGTGATTTAACGTCCTTTCAAAGTATAAACTTTACTCAAAATCGGACGTTATTCTGTAATCGTTTTTTCGATTATCAATTTTCGATATTTATCAGATGTATTCCGATACAAAAGTTATAACTTATGTAAGAACATTTCCAGACACATTAAGTATCTCCCTCTGAAAAAAGGTAAAAGAATTGCATGTAACTCTATCTATGCATGAAACGATTATTTAAGGCATATCATCGACAAACAACTCTCAATATATGCATTAAACTTTAATTATAATATTTTTAGAAACTATTTTCTACTGATTAACATTCTGCAGAGCAAGTTGGAATAAGTAGTAAAACTATAAGCTAAAATCATAGCTATTTTCTCATCTTAGTCATATTACAATAATGTAAAATGTTGTTGGTAAATGAAAAGTAACCTTATTTGTATTACAATAATTCGGCTAATAACAGGAACTGCTAAAATAGAAGTAAAACACTAGGTTTGAGGAATATGAATGATTCTTACTTGGCAAATGGAAACATGCTTCAACATCCAAGTTTACTTTGTAGTTTGGATTCTGATCATCTTCTTTTTCTTCCAAAATAACCTTGATTGCTGTCACTTTGTCAAATGTCGTTGAGATGAATGGTCCAGTGATTTTATTTGCACCAGGAAGTGGTTCGAAATTTTCAGATCCTGGACGTTGTACAAGAATTGTGATTTTCTTTGCATTACCGCTAACATCAACCTTGATCAGCTCTACTCCTTCAGGGTCATCGGTCAGTTTTACTGTGATGCTTGGTTTCGGGTCAGTGGATTGAGTTGGTGCTGGTACAATCCATCCAGGACCTTCAGGTCTGACATCACTTACAGGAGAGTTTGGTGTGTCTGGTGTTCCAGTAATGTATTCATCAGGGATGAGGCTTTTATCATTCATACCCTTGGAAGACTCGCATCGAACTGCAATAAATTAAATTAATTCTACAGTTTTGGAGTGTAGTTTATAAACTTCCATTTTATCTAAATCTTTAATAATAAATATAATAAAGGTTTTATTCTAAAAACATCAATTACATAGAATATGTAATAGTTTTAAGTGATATCTATCTATTGAAACTTTGTCACTGAGATCATATGGGAAATAGAAATGAGACATAAACTTATTGCTAATCATGGACGTCATCACATTGTGGTGTGTAAAAATGCAGCTCATGAAAGCTACAAATGTGCAACATGTTAATCTTAATTCCGGACAACAATTTTCTCGATATATTACCTCTTTGTAAACAATTTAAGGCCTATATTAACATCAATATGTTATACATACTCAATTCGATTCCAGAAAATTTTCTAAAATGCGATTTTTCTCCAATATTTAAAGCATTTTTGGTATAATTATTTTGCATTTTGATATAATGGACTGATCCAACACCCCTCAAAGGAATGGACTGTTACGTCTATAAAAAGACAAGCAAACTCTCCTCATGTGGGAGACAGAATTTAGTACTAAGCTGTCAATGGACGCTTAGAAATGTGTGTACCTTTTTACCTAAATAAACCTTTTCTGTACAACCCCAGTAATGACTTGTTATTCATATAATCTACGATATAACAACTGGCGACGAAGAATTCGAACGAAACTCACTAAAAAACAAAGCGAAGGAAAAAGCACACAAGAAGATTAACGAGCAGAAAACAAAAGAAATCCAAAGAAGGAAGAAGAAAAAAAAACTTCGACAGAGCCAACATTTAAAAAGTAAGTGTTTCAGTCGGTTACGCTCCTAAAAAAAAAAAGAAAGAGAAGTTGACATTTTGAAGCGAACATTTTTTTGAAAAGAATATTTAAAAAAAAAAAGAAGTGTCCATTTCAAGTTTTATTCGGCTCGAAGTGTTTTTTTTTCTCTTCTGAAGGAAATTGTGCTTTTAATTTATTGAATTTATAGGACATTTGAGTGAATCTTTTGTTTAATTGTGTGGTTTTGTAAAAAAAAAAAAAAAAAATTTTTAACATGGAGCAATTAGCGGAATTCACTAGAACTATGCAATCGGCATTGTTTGCACAACAAAAGCAAATGGAATTACTTCAGCAACAACAATTGAAGCAAAGCGAAATACTACAGAGTATTTTAACTCAGCAGAAAGACTGTCGTTTCACTCCTGAAGGAATAGCAAATTCTTTATCCGAATTTGTATACAAGCCGACAAATGGGTTAACTTTTCCGGCATATTTTCGGAGATACAAAAATATTTTTGCTAAGAGATGTCAGTCTTGGACAGACGAAGAGAAGATTATCCTTCTTCTTCTTCAAAAACTTGGATCTCAGGAAAATACAAAGTATACGAATTTTATCCTGCCAAAGAAACCTGCAGAGATTTCTTTTAGTGAAACAATAAAAATATTGTCAAACATTTTCAGTGAACGAGATAGTCTATTCTATACACGTTATAAATGTTTAAATATCACGAAGCAGGAGGACAAAGATGTTATTACTGATGCAGGGAAAGTGAATGCTCATTGTGAATCCTTTAAATTAAAAGACCTCAAAGAGGATATGTTTAAATGTCTAATCTTTGTGCAAGGTTTAACAGCCTCTAAAGATAAGGATATTCGTTCAAGGATATTATCCATTATGAACCAAGACACAGAAATAACGTTACAAAAAGTTACGGAAGAGTGCCAGAAACTGTTAAATTTAAAGCAGGACAATACAAGCATCGAAGGAAAAAATTTTGAAGAAAAAAATATGGAAAAAAAAATGGAAAGGGTGATGAAATGTGCACACGAAAAATCCTGTAAGACATGTGGGGGAAAAACACTTCACTAAAGATTGTTACTTTAAATTCAAAATATGTAACAAATGTAATAAAAAAGGCCATAAATCAACGGTATGCAGGAAAGGAAAATACCGAAAAGCAGAAATAAAGACCATTGGTCCTAAAAATGAGTCTAGGTGTGATAAAAGAAAATATATTGAAATTAAAATTAATGGCTGTAATGTGAACTGTCTTCTAGATACGGGAAGCGACATAGGTATAATTGACGAAGTAACTTGGAAGAAAATTGGGTTTCCAAAGTTACAAAATACAAAAACAATTGCCAGAAGTGTGTCTGGAAATAAACTAAAATTTAAGGGTGAATTTTTTACCAAAGGAGAATGCTGTGAAAACCAACTTTTACTAAAGGAGAATGCTGTGAAAACCAACTTATATGTTGTACCGGGGAAAAATTCTAATTTGTTCGGTATAGACTTAATGATTCTTTTTAATTTATGGGGAAAACCCATAAGCTCATTTTGCAATAAAGTAAGTCTGGCGTGTTTAGAAAATTCTAAACTACCAGGAAAGTTTATTGACGAATTAAAAAAAGACTTTAAAGAGGTATTCTCTGAAGGTTTGGGTTGCTGCACGAAAACGGAGGTGAAATTTGAACTAAAGGACGAAGCTAAACCAGTTTTCAAACCCAAAAGAAAGGTTCCATATTCAGCATTAGAAACTATAGAGAAAGAATTAAAGAGACTTCAAGATATTGGAGTAATAGAAAAAGTGGACTACTCTGAATGGGCTTCACCCACGGTTTACGTTAAGAAGAAAAATAATAAAATCAGGGTATGCACAGACTTTTCGACAGGTCTAAATGATTGTCTCAAGGAGCATAACTACCCGCTTCCTACCCCAGAGGAAATTTTTTCGAAGTTAAGCGGAGGAAAATTTTTTACAAAAATTGATTTGTCTGAAGCGTATTGGCAAGTAAAAGTCCAGGAAGATTGTGCTAAGTATCTGACATTAAATACCCATAAGGGACTATTTTTACTAAAACGTTTGCCTTTTGGTTTAAAAGTAGCCCCAAATTTGTTCCAGCAAATTATGGATACAATGCTAGCAGGTTTGGATTTTGCTATGGCTTATCTAGATGACATCCTTATAAGAAGTAAAAATGTGGAAGAGCATAAGATCCACATTGGCAAAGTATTCGAGAGAATATCAAACTATGGATTGAAAGTGGCTCTCGAAAAATGTAATTTTGGGATGGACAAAATTGAATATTTGGGACAAGTGATTGATCGAAATGGTAGAAAACCTAATCCTAATAGGCTGAAGCAATCAAAAACATGCCTAGACCAGAAAATATAGTGCAGCTACAGTCATTTTTGGGACTAGCAAATTATTATAATTCTTATATCCCAAATATGCATGAACTAAGAGCACATTTAAACGAATTATTGAAAAAGAATAAAAAATGGCTCTGGACAAAAGAACGTGATGAAGCATTCCTAAAGATTAAAAAATGTCTGTTATCGGATTTAGCACTAGCTCACTACGATCCGAAAAAAGAATTAATTGTAGCAGCAGATGCGAGCGAATACGGTTTAGGTCCTGTGCTACTACACAGACTCAAAGATGGATCGACTAAACCAATTATTCATGCCTCAAGGGTTTTGCTACCCGCAGAAAAAATTATAGTCAGATAGAAAAAGAAGGTCTGGCAATTGTATACGCCATGAGGAAATTTCATAGGTTCATCCATGGAAGATTTTTTATCTTGGAAACGGACCACAAACCTTTGTTATCGATTTTTGGTTCCAAAAAAGGAGTTCCTACTCATACGGCTAATAGGTTACAAAGATGGAGCATGATTCTGTTAAACTACAATTTTAAAATGAAACACCTAGCGTCCAGCAAAATTGCACACACAGATGGTTTGTCCAGGTTGATCCCAAATAAAACTGAATTACTTGAAGAAACTGTTATAGCTGCACTAAAAGAAGAAAATGAACTAACAGATATATTAATAAATACTGTTAGGGAACTTCCGGTAACACTTGAGGAAATAAAGAAAGCAGCAAGAACAGATGAATACATTAACAAGATAAAAAAACAAGTGGGACAAAAAGAAAAGAAGAGGAAAGGATTAACAGTTTTTCCATTTTCAAAGTGCGATGAAACTCTAATGTACGCAGATAGAGTGGTAATACCTCAAGTATTACAGAAGAGAATTTTAAAAGAATTCCACATGGGACATCCTGGAATCTCCAGAATGAAAGCACTAATGAGAGCATATACGTACTGGCCTGGAATGGATCAGGACATAGAAAAAATGATAAAATTATGTAAGGGTTGCCAACTAGCAGCAAAAGCGCCACCCACAAAGACGCAACCTTGGCCTAAAACAGATATACCATGGATGCGGATCCATATAGATTACGCAGGACCTCTAAAAGGATATTATTACCTGGTAATAGTAGATATCATGTCGAAATGGCCAGAAATTTTTAAATTCAAACATCCTACAGCGGCAAACACAATAAAGGCGTTGGACGAGGTATTTGGGCGTTTTGGCGTACCAAAAACAATTGTTAGTGATAATGGCACCATGTTCAAAGGTCAAGAATTTAAGATCTACTGTGAGTCACTGGCCATAGAGCATATCACAACACCAACTTTTAGCCCTCGATCTAACGGACAAGCTGAAAGATTTGTTGATACTTTTAAACGAGCGTTAAAAAAGAACGATAACATCGACGCTGAAGAAAAAAGTCTTCAGAAATTTTTAGCAGTGTACAGGATAACGCCTAATCCGAATACAAATGCAAATTTATCCCCAACGGAAATAATGTTTGCCAGAAAAGTGCGCTCTGTGTTCGACCGGTTAATTCCGAGTAAAAAAGTAAAAAAAAAGTGTAAAAGATAATGTACGATACAAGATATATAAGGACGAGGATAAAGTTTTTTCAACAATTATCGGGCAGGGAAGAGTTTTTGGGAAGAAGGCATAATCTCAAAAAGAATTGGAAGAATGGTCTACATTATGAAAGGTCAGACATTTTCCCACAAAAACATATAAACCAACTCAGACCCCGATATATTGAAATAGTTAAAAACAAAAGTACAGATGGAAGTACTGTATGGCATTTTTCACATAGAGCCTCCAAAAAAGGAAGCACCAGTAACTGAAAATACAAGTCACTCTCCAAAATCCAAAAATTCGCAAACGCAAATTTTAAGGAGAAGTGAAAGAAAAAGAAAAAGAACTGAATTTTTTGGACAAAGTCAAAAAAGAAAAAAATGGTGCTGCGAAATTATAGGGAAGAATTTAGCTTGGGAGGAAGGTGATATAATGGACTGATCCAACAACCCTCAAAGGAATGGACTGTTACGTCTACAAAAAGACAAGCAAACTCTCCTCACGTGGGAGACAGAATTAAGTACTAAGCTGTCAATGGACGCTTAGAAATGTGTGTACCTTTTTACCTAAATAAACCTTTTCTGTACAACCCCAGTAACGACTTGTTATTCATATAATCTACGATATAACACATTTATAAATATATATCCCGAAATGTGTTTTCTTTTGTAAAGATAAACAAAACTTAATATTTCTGAAAAATAACTAAAAGATGCATGTCGAGGTATCTGATTCGTAATCGTACAAAAATGAATTAATAAACCATGAAATATGCATTTGATAAAACAATTTATACAATGTTTCAAAATATAAACAACTTACTCGGTGTGGTAGTAGTCGTTTTAGTTGTTGCAGTCGTCGTCTTTGTTGTTTGTGATGCTGGAAATAAAGAGAAGCAACATAATATGAGAAATATTTAGAATTTTTATGATTCATAAGTAAGTCATTCTAAGCAAAATACAAGGAATTTCTTTTTTACTGTGTTTTTATGAAATTGAAATATAATAAAGTTAAAATGTGATGATTTAAACACAAAGAATTATAATTAAAGTTGCATCAACCATAAAAGCTTAGACTGTGTGTGATGGTGTTATATGTATATATCTAGCAGGAAATTTAATTTTTTATAAAGTTAGAATCTAATATCCTAAATATAAAGATAAGCATTTAATATAATAACTATAGCTATGTTTTCATCTAATCCATATGTTTATTTTATGTCAAATCGTGAGATACCAATAGATCCCTAGTTGTCTTACCACAGAATAACCTATGTTACAGATGATATGTATGCATAGAATTACTAAAATATACATAAACACTCGGTCAAAAGATAATGAAATATTCTTACTTGGCAAATGGAAACATGCTTCAACATCCAAGTTTACTTTGTAGTTTGGATTCTGATCATCTTCTTTTTCTTCCAAAATCACCTTGATTGCAGTCACTTTGTCAAATGTGGTTGAGATGAATGGTCCAGTGATTTTATTTGCACCAGGAAGTGGTTCGAAATTTTCAGATCCTGGACGTTGTACAAGAATTGTGATTTTCTTTGCATTACCGCTCACATCAACCTTGATCAGCTCTACTCCTTCAGGGTCATCGGTCAGTTTTACTGTGATGCTGGGTTTCGGGTCAGTGGATTCAGTTGGTGCTGGTACAATCCATCCAGGACCTTCAGGTCTGACATCACTTACAGGAGAGTTTGGTGTGTCTGGTGTTCCAGTAATGTATTCATCAGGGATGAGGCTTTTCTCATCCATACCTTTAGTAGACTCACATCGAACTGGAACGGCAACAAAACATTATAAATTTTAATTTAACAATTGTATGTGAAAATATACATTACTCAATAAATTCATGGTCATATATTGCAAACGTACAGTTACATATTTTTCCAATATTATCAAAATATTCAAGAAGCAAGAAAAAAAAAGAAGATATATTTTCTTTAGTTTTTTTTTTAATGAGAATTTATAATTTGTATTATTTGGAATATTCAGATCATTATTTTCATATTTGTTATTATATTCATAAGATTTTGATTCACGTAACGGCCGTCTTTTTCAGTTGAATCGATTGTCTGATAGCGTAAATTCTGAAATTTTCAATTATTTGATTTCTCACCTGATGTTGTTGAAGTGGGTCCTGTTGTTGTTGAAGTACTTCCTGATGTTGTAGTGATTGTAGGTGTCATTGTTAGAAAGAAGAAAAGAAAGCAAATTTTGTTACATATTTAATTTGTTTGAAATATTTACTGCAAACTTCAACTGTCTAAAGATTTTCGCAGATTTTTATGTGTTAAAATATTACTGATATTAGAAATTGTGTATTTCATAGTGCATGTTGTATTATTGATATCAGTCCTGTAAGATAATAGATACTCCACAGTGAATATTGTAGTTACAAACTACTTACTGTGAAGTCGTTATACTGTCATTGATACCGGTATGGACTAATAACTGTTGTTTTTGTATTCTCGGATCCATAGCACCATTTTCACTTGTTTATACCGTGCTAGGTCTGTTTAGTTCTTGTAATGGTCAACGATATGCCGTAAAAGAATATATATATTTATCAAGCAAAGAAAGTTCTGGAGTATTTTCCAATATTTTACCTGTGGTTATCAATGGTGTTGATGTTATTGTTGGTGTTCCTGTTGAAGTAGATCCAGTGGTTGGTCCAGGTCCTATAAGGTAAATACATTATTATGTACAAATAAATATTTTTTACTACCATATATAAACATGGAATGAAATCTTCTCATTGAATACAATAAAGAGAAATCATTCTTGAATAATAATTCATAATAATCAGAGATCGGTAGAACACTTAGAGAGAATATAGCTTGAATGTTTATCAATGTAACTACGTCATTGTCTAGTTTAAAAGAAAGAGAAATTAGGAAAGACTGATATTAAAATAATACTGTTATCGAATTTTTTCTACAAAATGTACACGATGATAAATGGATATTTATCTCAACTGGCTTTTAAATGAGATTTAGTGTAAGAAAATAAATTTGAGATTATATCACAAATAATAAACAGATATTCAGTTGATATATTTTCTTGCTTGAATTTGAGTTCAGTATTAAAAAATCAATATATACCGAACTTATATTCCTAAACAAAATAAATAAATGACATGAAATGAACAAAATATCAACGACTATTTAAACATCTAAAGATTGCAACCCTTTTAAAAATGTTAAAAAATTATTATTTCTTTAAACTATTTTGTGTCTGAACTGATTTTCTACTACATAACATTCCACACACACTTTTTATCAAAATAATTATTTAAAAATGAATAAAAATTTGAGTGAATGTATTGGTTTAGAAATTGTGCAAAGAATATGAATAGATCATGGTAGGGAGTTTGTTGGCACTTTTTTCAACTGTCCACAAATATATTTACCTGCTGTAGTTGTTTTCTTTGTAGATGTTGTTATTGGAGATGCTGAAAATAAATATATAATTACATGAGCCATATTATTGGAGAAATTGATTCACTTTATAATTTGTAACTAGTAGGGAAACTCGGAGCTGTCCAGGTTTCAATGAGGATAAACAAATGTTTTACCCTCTCATAGAATTATTGTTATCAAATCAGTGTATTTACCGATTTTCAATCAAATCAATTGATTTCCTACTCTAGTCAAGGACTGAAGCTCTCCCCCACCCAGGCAGTGTACAACACGGGAGCTTCACATACCTCCTCCCCCCAGCGACATAGTCTACAATACATTTTTGTCCACATTGCACTGTAGATTATCTGTTGATTTTATACAATTATCTGTAAATAATGGCTTCTATTCAAGTTTAAAATGCAAAAGTCCAGTATCATGCTTTTAATGTGCTCTAAAAAAGAAACATTCATTTTGAATGCGCTTTTGTCATGTAAAAGATTTACAGTTAATTTTAGAAGCTGACCCTTTCCTGCTTGAACGGTAATAAAACTTCTCAAATGCATTTGTGATTTAACGTCCTTTCAAACTATAAACTTTACTCAAAATCCGACGTTATTCTGTAATCGTTTTTTCGATTATCAATTTTCGATATTTATCAGATGTATTCCGATACAAAAATTATAACTTATGTAAGAACATTCCCAGACACATAAGGTATCTCCCTCTGAAATAACATAAAAAAACTTACATGTAACACTATCTATGCATGAAACGATTATTTAAGGCATATCATCGACAAACAACTCTCAATATATGCATTCAACTTTAATTATCGTAATATTTTTAGAAACTATTTTCTACTGATTAACATTCTGCAGAGCAAGTTGGAATAAGTAGTACAACTATAAGCTACAATCATAGCTATTTTCTCATCTTAGTCATATTACAATAATGGAAAAAGTTGTTGGTAATGAAAAGTAACCTTATTTGTATTATAATAATTCGGCTAATAACAGGAACTGCTAAAATAGAAGTAAACACTAGGTTTGAGGAATATGAATGATTCTTACTTGGCAAATGGAAACATGCTTCAACATCCAAGTTTACTTTGTAGTTTGGATTCTGATCATCTTCTTTTTCTTCCAAAATCACCTGGATTGCTGTCACTTTGTCAAATGTGGTTGAGATGAATGGACCTGTAATTTTACTGGCACCAGGAAGTGGTTCGAAATTTTCAGATCCTGGACGTTGTACAAGGATTGTGATTTTCTTAGCATTACCGCTCACATCAACCTTGATCAGCTCTACTCCTTCAGGGTCATCGGTCAGTTTTACTGTGATGCTTGGTTTCGGGTCAGTGGATTCAGTTGGTGCTGGTACAATCCATCCAGGACCTTCAGGTCTCACATCACTTACAGGAGAGTTTGGTGTGTCTGGTGTTCCAGTAATGTATTCATCAGGGATGAGGCTTTTATCATTCATACCCTTGGAAGACTCGCATCGAACTGCAATAAATTAAATTAATTCTATAGTTTTGGAGTGTAGTTTATAAACTTCCATTTTATCTAAATCTTTAATAATAAATATAATAAAGGTTTTATTCTAAAAACAATAATTACATATAATATGTAATAGTTTTAAGTGATATCTATCTATTGAAACTTTGTCACTGAGATCAGATGGGAAATAGAAATGATACATAAACTTATTGCTAATCATGGACGTCATCACATTGTGGTGTGTAAAAATGCAGCTCATGAAAGCTACAAATGTGCAACATGTTAATCTTAATTCTTGACAACAATTTTCTCGATATATTACCTGTTTGTAAACAATTTAAGGCCTATATTAACATCAATATCTTATACATACTCAATTCGATTCCAGAAAATTTTCTAAAATGCGATTTTTCTCCAATGTTTAAAGCATTTTTGGTATAATTATTTTGCATTTATAAATATATATCCTGAAAAGAGTTTGCTTTTGAAAAGATAAATAAAACTTAATATTTCTGAAAAATAAATAAAAGATTCATGTCGAGGTCTTTGATTTGTAATCGTATAAAAATTAATGACTAAACCATGAAATATGTATTTGATAAAACAATTTATACAATGTTTCAAAATATAAACAACTTACTCGGTGTGGTAGTAGTCGTTTTAGTTGTTGCAGTCGTCGTCTTTGTTGTTTGTGATGCTGGAAATAAAGAGAAGCAACATAATATGAGAAATATTTAGAATTTTTATGATTCATAAGTAAGTCATTCTAAGCAAAATACAAGGAATTTCTTTTTTACTGTGTTTTTATGAAATTGAAATATAATAAAGTTAAAATTTGATGATTTAAAAACAAAGAATTATAATAAAAGTTGCATCAACCATAAAAGCTTATAATGTCTGTGATGGTGTTATATGTATATATCTAGCAAGAAATCAAATTATTTATAAAGTTAGAATCTAATATCCTAACTATAAAGATTAGCATTTAATAAAATAACTATAGCTATGTTTTCATCTAATACATATGCTTATCTTATGCCAAATCGTGAGATACCAAGAGATCCCTAGTTGTCTTACCACAGTTACAAATAATATGTATGCATAGAATTACTAAAATATACATAAACACTCGGTCAAAAGATAATGAAATATTCTTACTTGGCAAATGGAAACATGCTTCAACATCCAAGTTTACTTTGTAGTTTGGATTCTGATCATCTTCTTTTTCTTCCAAAATCACCTTGATTGCAGTCACTTTGTCAAATGTGGTTGAGATGAATGGTCCACTGATTTTATTTGCACCAGGAAGTGGTTCGAAATTTTCAGATCCTGGACGTTGTACAAGAATTGTGATTTTCTTTGCATTACCGCTCACATCAACCTTGATCAGCTCTACTCCTTCAGGGTCATCGGTCAGTTTTACTGTGATGCTGGGTTTCGGGTCAGTGGATTCAGTTGGTGCTGGTACAATCCATCCAGGACCTTCAGGTCTGACATCACTTACAGGAGAGTTTGGTGTGTCTGGTGTTCCAGTAATGTATTCATCAGGGATGAGGCTTTTCTCATCCATACCTTTAGTAGACTCACATCGAACTAGAACAAAAACAAAACATTAAAGTTTTTAATTTAATAATTTTATGTGAAAATAATCATTACTCAATAAATTTATTGTCATATATTGCAAACGTACAGTTATATTTTTTCCAATATTATAAAATATTCAAGAAGCAAGAAAAAAAAGAAGATATATTTTCTTTAGTTATTTTTTTAGATGAGAATTAATAATTTGTATTATGTGGAATATGCAAATCATTATTTTCATATTTGTTATTTTATTCATAAGATTTTGCTTCACGTTACGGCCCTCTTTTGTAAGCTGAACCGATTGTCTGATTGTGTAAATTCAGAAATTATCAATTATTTGATTTCTCACCTGATGTTGTTGAAGTTGGTCCTGTTGTTGTTGAAGTGCTTCCTGATGTTGTGGTGATTGTAGGTGTCATTGTTAGAAAGAAGACAAAAAAGCAAATTTTGTTACATATTTAATTTTTTTGAAATGTTTAGTGCAAACGTCAACAGTCTAAAGATTTTCTGCAGATTTTAATGTGTTAAAATATCCAATAGTGTATAATACAGATAAGCAAATGAATAATTCCTGGAACATGAGTTTAGAAAGCTTTTTATTATTAATAGAAAGCGAAAAATAATCGCTAAATACTGTATAGTTTAGTGAATATTACTGATATTAGAAATTGTGTATTTCATAGTGCATGTTGTATTATTGATATCAGTCATGTAAGCTAATAGATACTCTACAGTGAATATTGTAGTTACAAACTATTTACTGTGAAGTCGTTATACTGTCATTGATACCGTTATGGACTAACAACTATTGTTTTTGTATTCTCGGATCCATAGCACCATTTTCACTTAAGATTTTCAACACCTTTATACCATGCTAGGTCTGTTTAGTTCTTGTAATGGTCAACAATATGCCGTGAAAGAATATATATATTTATCAAGCAAAGAAAGTTCTGGAGTATTCTCCAATATTTTACCTGTGCTAATCAATGGTGTTGATGTTATTGTTGGTGTTCCTGTTGAAGTGGATCCAGTGGTTGGTCCAGGTCCTATAAGGTAAATACATTATTATGTACAAATAAATATTTTTTACTACCATATGTAAACATGGAATGAAATCTTCTCATTGAATACAATAAAGAGAAATCATTCTTGAATAATAATTCATAATAATCAGAGATCGGTAGAACACTTAGAGAGAATATAGATTGAATGTTTATCAATGTAACCACGTCATTGTCTAGTTTAAAAGAAAGAGAAATTAGGAAAGACTGATATTAAAATGATACTGTTATCAAATTTTTTCTGCAAAATGTACACGATGATAAATGGATATTTATCTCAACTGGCTTTTGAATGAGATTTAGTGTAAGAAAATAAATTTGAGATTATATCACAAATTATAAACAGATATTCAGTTGATATATTTTCTTGCTTGAATTTGAGTTCAGTATTAAAAAATACTATTAAAAAATCAATATATACCGAACTTATATTCCTAAACAAAATAAATAAATGACATGAAATTAACAAAATATCAACTACTATTTAAACATCTAAAGATTGCAACCCTTTTTAAAATGTTAAAAAATTATTATTTCTTTAAACTATTTTGTGTATGAACTGATTTTCTACTACATAACATTCCACACACTTTTTATCAAAATAATTATTAAAAAATGAATATAAATTTGAGTGAATGCATTGATTTAGAAATTGTGCAAAGAATATGAATAGATCATGGTAGGGAGTTTGTTGGCACTTTTTTCAACTGTCCACAAATATATTTACCTGCTGTAGTTGTTTTCTTTGTAGATGTTGTTATTGGAGATGCTGAAAATAAATATATAATTACATGAGCCATATTATTTGAAAAATTGATTACACTTTATAATTTGTAACTAGTAGGGAAACTCGGAGCTGTCCAGGTTTAAATTAGGATAAACAAATGTTTTACCATCTCATACTATTATTGTTATCAAATCAGTGTATTCACCGATTTTCAATCAAATCAATTGATTTCCTACTCTAGTCAAGGACTGAAGCCCCTCCCCCACCCATGCTGTGTACAACATGGGAGCTTCACATACCTCCTCCCCCCAGCGACATAGTCTACAATACATTTTTGTCTACATTGCACTGTTGATTATCTGTTGATTTTATACAATTATCTGTAAATAATGGCTTCTATTAAAGTTTAAAATGCAAAAGTCTAGTATCATGCTTTAAATGTGCTCTAAAAAAGAAACATTCATTTTGAATGCGCTTTAGTCATATAAAAGATTTACAGTTAATTTTAGAAGCTGAGCCTTTCCTGCTTGACCGGTAATAAAACTTCTCAAATGCATTTGTGATTTAACGTCCTTTCAAACTATAAACTTTACTCAAAATCGGACGTTATTCTGTAATCGTTTTTTCTATTATCAATTTTCGATATTCATCAGATGTATTCCGATACAAAAATTATAACTTATGAAAGAACATTCCCAGACACATTAAGTATCTCCCTCTGAAATAACATAAAAAAAAAAAATTGCATGTAACACTATCTATGCATGAAACGATTATTTAAGGCATATCATCGGCAAACAACTCACAATATATGCAATCAACTTTACTTATAATATTTTTAGAAACTATTTTCTACTGATTAACATTCTGCAGAGCAAGTTGGAATAAGTAATACAACTATAAGCTAAAATCATAGCTATTTTCTCATCTTAGTCATATTACAATAATGTAAAAAGTTGTTGGTAAATGAAAAGTAACATGATTTGCATTACAATAATTCGGCTAATAACAGGAACTGCTAAAATAGAAGTAAACACTAGGTTTGAGGAATATGAATGATTCTTACTTGGCAAATGGAAACATGCTTCAACATCCAAGTTTACTTTGTAGTTTGGATTCTGATCATCTTCTTTTTCTTCCAAAATAACCTTGATTGCTGTCACTTTGTCAAATGTCGTTGAGATGAATGGTCCAGTGATTTTATTTGCACCAGGAAATGGTTCGAAATTTTCAGATCCTGGACGTTGTACAAGGATTGTGATTTTCTTTGCATTACCGCTAACATCAACCTTGATCAGCTCTACTCCTTCAGGGTCATCGGTCAGTTTTACTGTGATGCTTGGTTTCGGGTCAGTGGATTGAGTTGGTGCTGGTACAATCCATCCAGGACCTTCAGGTCTGACATCACTTACAGGAGAGTTTGGTGTGTCTGGTGTTCCAGTAATGTATTCATCAGGGATGAGGCTTTTATCATTCATACCCTTGGAAGACTCGCATCGAACTGCAATAAATTAAATTAATTCTATAGTTTTGGTGTGTAGTTTATAAAGTTCCATTTTATCTAAATCTTTAATAATAAATATAATAAAGGTTTTATTCTAAAAACAATAATTACATATAATATGTAATAGTTTTAAGTGATATCTATCTATTGAAACTTTGTCACTGAGATCAGATGGGAAATAGAAATGATACATAAACTTATTGCTAATCATGGACGTCATCACATTGTGGTGTGTAAAAATGCAGCCCATGAAAGCTACAAATGTGCAACATGTTAATCTTAATTCTTGACAACAATTTTCTCGATATATTACCTGTTTGTAAACAATTTAAGGCCTATATTAACATCAATATGTTATACATACTCAATTCGATTCCAGAAAATTTTCTAAACTGCGATTTTTCTCCAATGTTTACAGCATTTTTGGTATAATTATTTTGCATTTATAAATATATATCCTGAAAAGAGTTTTCTTTTTAAAAGATAAACAAAACTTAATATTTCTGAAAAATAAATAAAAGATTCATGTCGAGGTCTTTGATTTGTAATCGTATAAAAATTAATGACTAAACCATGAAATATGCATTTGATAAAACTATTTATACAATGTTTCCAAGTATAAAACCACTTACTCGGTGTGGTAGTAGTCGTTTTAGTTGTTGCAGTCGTCGTCTTTGTTGTTTGTGATGCTGGAAATAAAGAGAAGCAACATAATATGAGAAATATTTAGAATTTTTATGATTCATAAATAAGTCATTCTAAGCAAAATACAAGGAATTTCTTTTTTACTGTGTTTTTATGAAATTGAAATATAATAAAGTTAAAATGTGATGATTTAAACACAAAGAATTATAATTAAAGTTGCATCAACCATAAAAGCTTAGACTGTGTGTGATGGTGTTATATGTATATATCTAGCAGGAAATTTAATTTTTTATAAAGTTAGAATCTAATATCCTAAATATAAAGATAAGCATTTAATATAATAACTATAGCTATGTTTTCATCTAATCCATATGTTTATTTTATGTCAAATCGTGAGATACCAATAGATCCCTAGTTGTCTTACCACAGAATAACCTATGTTACAGATGATATGTATGCATAGAATTACTAAAATATACATAAACACTCGGTCAAAAGATAATGAAATATTCTTACTTGGCAAATGGAAACATGCTTCAACATCCAAGTTTACTTTGTAGTTTGGATTCTGATCATCTTCTTTTTCTTCCAAAATCACCTTGATTGCAGTCACTTTGTCAAATGTGGTTGAGATGAATGGTCCAGTGATTTTATTTGCACCAGGAAGTGGTTCGAAATTTTCAGATCCTGGACGTTGTACAAGGAGTGTGATTTTCTTTGCATTACCGCTAACATCAACCTTGATCAGTTCTACTCCTTCAGGGTTATCGGTCAGTTTTACTGTGATGCTGGGTTTCGGGTCAGTGGATTCAGTTGGTGCTGGTACAATCCATCCAGGACCTTCAGGTCTGACATCACTTACAGGAGAGTTTGGTGTGTCTGGTGTTCCAGTAATGTATTCATCAGGGATGAGGCTTTTCTCATCCATACCTTTAGTAGACTCACATCGAACTAGAACAAAAACAAAACATTAAAGTTTTTAATTTAATAATTGTATGTGAAAATAATCATTACTCAATAAATTTATTGTGATATATTGCAAACGTACAGTTATATTTTTTCCAATATTATAAAATATTCAAGAAGCAAGAAAAAAAATGAAGATATATTTTCTTTAGTTATTTTTTTAGATGAGAATTAATAATTTGTATTATGTGGAATATGCAAATCATTATTTTCATATTTGTTATTATATTCACAAGATTTTGCTTCACGTTACGGCCGTCTTTTGTAAGCTGAACCGATTGTCTGATTGTGTAAATTCAGAAATTATCAATTATTCGATTTCTCACCTGATGTTGTTGAAGTGGGTCCTGTTGTTGTTGAAGTGCTTCCTGATGTTGTGGTGATTGTAGGTGTCATTGTTAGAAAGAAGAAAAGAAAGCAAATTTTGTTACATATTTAATTTGTTTGAAATATTTACTGCAAACTTCAACTGTCTAAAGATTTTCGCAGATTTTTATGTGTTAAAATATTACTGATATTAGAAATTGTGTATTTCATAGTGCATGTTGTATTATTGATATCAGTCCTGTAAGCTAATAGATACTCCACGGTGAATATTGTAGTTACAAACTACTTACTGCGAAGTCGTTATACTGTCATTGATACCGGTATGGACTAATAACTGTTGTTTTTGTATTCTCGGATCCATAGCACCATTTTCACTTAAGATTTTCAAAACCTTTATACCATGCTAGGTCTGTTTAGTTCTTGTAATGGTCAACGATATGCCGTGAAAGAATATATATATTTATCAAGCAAAGAAAGTTCTGGAGTATTCTCCAATATTTTACCTGTGCTAATCAATGGTGTTGATGTTATTGTTGGTGTTCCTGTTGAAGTGGATCCAGTGGTTGGTCCATGTCCTATAAGGTAAATACATTATTATGTACAAATAAATATTTTTACTACAATATATAAACATGGAATGAAATCTCATTGAATACAATAATGAGAAATCATTCTTGAATAATAATTCATAATAATCTCAGATCGGTAGAACACTTAGAGAGAATATAGCTTGAATGTAACTACGTCATTGTCTAGTTTAAAAGAAAGAGAAATTAGGAAAGACTGATATTAAAATAATACTGTTATCGAATTTTTTGTACAAAATGTATATGATGATAAATGGACATTTATCTCAACTGGCTTTTAAATTAGATTTAGTGTAAGAACATAAATTTGAGATTATAACACAAATTATAAATAGATATTCAGTTGACATTATATTTTCTTGCTTGAATTTGAGTTCAGTATTAAAAAATACTATTAAACAATCAATATATACCGAACTTATATTTAAACATCTACAGATTGCAACCCTTTATAAAATGTTAAAAAATGATTATTTTTTAAAAACTATTTTGTGTATGAACTGATTTTTTACTACATAACATTCCACACACTTTTCATCAAAATAATTATTTAAAAATGAATAAAAATTTGATTGAATGCATTGGTTTAGAAATTGTGCAAAGAATATGAATAGATCATGGTAGGGAGTTTGTTGGCACTTTTTTCAACTGTCCACAAATATATTTACCTGCTGTAGTTGTTTTCTTTGTAGATGTTGTTATTGGAGATGCTGAAAATAAATATATAATTATATGAGCCACATTATTGGAAAAATTGCTTAAACTTTATAATTTGTAACTAGTAGGGAAACTCGGAGCTGTCCGGGATTAAATGAGGATAAACAAATGTTTTACCCTCTCATACTATTATTGCTATCCAATGAGCGTATTCGCCGATTTTCAATCAAATCAATTGATTACCTGCTCTAGTCAAGGACTGAAGCCCCTCCCCCCACCAATGCAGTGTACACAATGGGAGCTTCACATACCTCCTCCTCAGCTACATAGACATAGTCTACAATACATTTTTGTCTGCATTGCACTGTAGATTATCGGTTGATTTTATACAATTATCTGTAAATAATGGCTTCTATTAAAGTTTAAAATGCAAAAGTCTAGTATCATGCTTTAAATGTGCTCTAAAAAAGAAACATTCATTTTGAATGCGCTTTTGTCATATAAAAGATTTACAGTTAATTTTAGAAGCTGAGCCTTTCCTGCTTGACCGGTAATAAAACTTCTCAAATGCATTTGTGATTTAACGTCCTTTCAAACTATAAACTTTACTCAAAATCCGACGTTATTCTGTAATCGTTTTTTCGATTATCAATTTTCGATATTTATCAGATGTATTCCGATACAAAAATTATAACTTATGTAAGAACATTCCCAGACACATAAGGTATCTCCCTCTGAAATAACATAAAAAAACTTACATGTAACACTATCTATGCATGAAACGATTATTTAAGGTATATCATCGACAAACAACTCTCAATATATGCATTCAACTTTAATCATCGTAATATTAATTATCGTAACATTTTTAGAAACTTTTTTCTACTGATTAACATTCTGAAGAGCAAGTTGGAATAAGTAGTACAACTATAAGCTACCATCATAGCTATTTTCTCATCTTAGTCATATTACAATGATGTAAAAAGTTGTTGGTAAATGAAAAGTAAACCTGTTTGTGAAAAAACAACAACCAATAAAGATGAAAACAACAACAAATAAAGATGAGAATAATACTCCGAAATAAATATAAAATTAATATATATAATGCTCATCTCAAAAATGAATTCCAATTAAGGAATAATATATATCCAATCGTTACGGACTTGACTATGGAAGATCAGATAATAAATAAACGTGGATTTATAAGATCAAATAATCCAACCTTGATCGCCGTTCGGGGCCCGTGGCGCAGTTGATAGAGACGTTGAATCTCTATGGTTCTAGATGGAAAATGTCTGAAGATAGCGGTTTCAATACTACCCAAAAGCATGCCAGACGTTTACTCGGCCAAAAACGTGGTGAGATGAGAACAACTATGGATGGCAGTGATTGATGAGAATGCAGTTAGGAGATTCGAAGTTCCTATACTTCGCAGTTACCACCTGACGAAGCCAGAGGAATAGTTTGCCGAAACGTCGTGAAAAACAACAACCATTAAAGATGAAAACAACAACTAATAAAGATAAGAATAATAGTCCGAAATAAAACTAAAATTAATAAAAATAATAACATTTTTTGTATTACCATAATTCGGCTAATAACAGGAACTGCTAAAATAGAAGTAAACACTAGGTTTGAGGAATATGAATGATTCTTACTTGGCAAATGGAAACATGCTTCAACATCCAAGTTTACTTTGTAGTTTGGATTCTGATCATCTTCTTTTTCTTCCAAAACAACCTTGATTGCTGTCACTTTGTCAAATGTCGTTGAGATGAATGGTCCTGTAATTTTATTTGCACCAGGAAGTGGTTCGAAATTTTCAGATCCTGGACGTTGTACAAGAATTGTGATTTTCTTTGCATTACCGCTAACATCAACCTTGATCAGCTCTACTCCTTCAGGGTCATCGGTCAGTTTTACTGTGATGCTTGGTTTCGGGTCAGTGGATTGAGTTGGTGCTGGTACAATCCATCCAGGACCTTCAGGTCTGACATCACTTACAGGAGAGTTTGGTGTGTCTGGTGTTCCAGTAATGTATTCATCAGGGATGAGGCTTTTATCATTCATACCCGTGGAAGACTCGCATCGGACTGCAATAAATTAAATTAATTCTACAATTTTGGAGTGTAGTTTACAAACTTCCATTTTATCTAAATCTTTAATAAAAAATATAATAAAGGTTTTATTCTAAAAATGACAATTACGTAGAATATGTACTAGTTTTAAGTGATAAACTATCTATTGAAACATTATCACTGACATCATGTGGATACTAGAAATGATACATAAACTTATTGCTAATCATGGTCGTCATCACATTGTGGTATGTAAAAATGCAGCTCATAAAAGCTACAAATGTGCAACATGGTTATATTAATTTTTGAGAATCATTTTCTCGATATATTACCGCTTCGAAAACAATTTAATACCTATATTAACATCAATATGTTATACACACTCAATTCGATTCCAGAAAATTTTCTAAACTGCGATTTTTCTCCAATGTTTAAAGCATTTTTGGTATAATTATTTTGCATTTATAAATATATATCCTGAAAAGAGTTTTCTTTTTAAAAGATAAACAAAACTTAATATTTCTGAAAAATAAATAAAAGATTCATGTCGAGGTCTTTGATTTGTAATCGTACAATAATTAATGACTAAACCATGAAATATGTATTTGATCAAACAATTTATACAATGTTTCAAAATATAAAACCACTTACTCGGTGTAGTAGTAGTCGTTTTAGTTGTTGTAGTCGTTGACTTTGTTGTTTGTGATGCTGGAAATAAAGAGAAGCAACATAATATGAGAAATATTTAGAATATTCCGATACAAAAGTTTTAACTTATGTAAGAACATTCCCAGACACATTAAGTATCTCCCTCTGAAATAAAGGAAAAAAAATTGCATGTAACACTATCTATGCATGAAACGATTATTTAAGGCATATCATCGACAAACAACTCACAATATATGCATTCAACTTTAATTATCGTAATATTTTTAGAAACTATTATTTAAGGCATATCATCGACAAACAACTCACAATATATGCATTCAACTTTAATTATCGTAATATTTTTAGAAACTATTTTCTACTGATTAATATTCTGCAGAGAAAGTTGGAATAAGTAGTACAACTATAAGCTAAAATCATAGCTATTTTCTCATCTTAGTCATTTTACGATAATGTAAAAAGTTGTTTGTCAATGAAAAGTAACCTTATTTGTATTACAATAATTCGGCTAATAACAGGAACTGCTAAAATAGAAGTAAACACTAGGTTTGAGGAATATGAATGATTCTTACTTGGCAAATGGAAACATGCTTCAACATCAAGCCATACTTTGTACTTTGGATTCTGATCATCTTCTTTTTCTTCCAAAATCACCTTGATTGCAGTCACTTTGTCAAATGTAGTTGAGATGAATGGCCCAGTGATTTTATTGGCACCAGGAAGTGGTTCGAAATTTTCAGATCCTGGACGTTGTACAAGGAGTGTGATTTTCTTTGTATTACCGCTCACATCAACCTTGATCAGCTCCACTCCTTCAGGGTCATCGGTCAGTTTTACTGTGATGCTGGGTCTCGGGTCAGTGGATTCAGTTGGTGCTGGTACACTCCATCCAGGGCCTTCAGGTCTGACATCACTTACAGGAGAGTTTGGTGTGTCTGGTGTTCCAGTAATGTACTCATCAGGGATGAGATTTTTATCATTCATACCCTTGGAAGACTCGCATCGAACTGCAATAAATTAAATCAATTCTACAATTTTGGAGTGTAGTTTACAAACTTCCATTTAATCTATATCTTTAATAAAAATATGATAAGGTTTTATTCTAACAACAACAATTACATAAAATATTTAATAGTTTGTAGTGATATCTATCTATCGACACATTGTAACTGAGATCATATGGGAAATAGAAATGAGACATAAACTTATTGCTAATCATGGACGTCATCACATTCTGGTGTGTAAAAATGCAGCTCATGAAAGCAACAAATGTGCAACATGTTTATCTTAATTGTTGAGAATCATTTTCTCGATATATTACCTCTTTGTAAACAATTTAAGCCTATATTAATATCAATATCTTATACACACTCAATTCGATTCCAGAAAATTTTCTAAACTGCGATTTTTCTCCAATGTTTACAGCATTTTTGGTATAATTATTTTGCATTTATAAAGATATATCCTGAAAGAGTTTTCTTAGAAAAAGTTAAACAAAACTTTATATTTCTGAAAAATAAATAAAAGATTCATGTCGATGTCATTGCTTTGTAATCGTACAAAAATTAATGAATAAACCTTGAAATATGTATTTGATAAAACAATTTATACAATGTTTCAAAATATAAAACCACTTACTCGGTGTGGTAGTAGTCGTTTTAGTTGTTGTAGTCGTCGTCTTTGTTGTTTGAGATGCTGAAAATAAAGAGAAGCAACATAATATGAGAAATATTTAGAATTTTCATGATTCATAAGTAAGTAATTCTAAGAAAAATACAAGGAATTTCTTTTTTACTGTGTTTTTATGAAATTGAAATATAATAAAGTTAAAATTTGATGATTGAAACACAAAGAATTATAATAAAAGTTCCATCAACCATAAAAGCTTAGAGTGTGTGCGATGATGTTATATGTATATATCTAGCAAGAAATGTAATTCTTTATAAAGTTAGAATCTAATATCCTAACTATAAAGATTAGCATTTAATAAAATAACTATAGCTATGTTTTCATCTAATCCATATGTTTATTTTATGCCAAATCGTTAGATACTAAGAGATCCCTTCTTGTCTTAAACAGGTTTATCCAAGTTAAAGATAATATTTATACATAGAATTAGTAAAATATGAATAGACACTCGGTCAAAAGATAATGAAATATTCTTACTTGGCAAATGGAAACATGCTTCAACATCCAAGTTTACTTTGTAGTTTGGATTCTGATCATCTTCTTTTTCTTCCAAAATCACCTTGATTGCAGTCACTTTGTCAAATGTAGTTGAGATGAATGGTCCAGTGATTTTATTGGCACCAGGAAGTGGTTCGAAATTTTCAGATCCTGGACGTTGTACAAGGATTGTGATTTTCTTTGCATTACCGCTCACATCAACCTTGATCAGCTCCACTCCTTCAGTGTCATCGGTCAGTTTTACTGTGATGCTGGGTTTCGGGTCAGTGGATTCAGTTGGTGCTGGTACAATCCATCCAGGACCTTCAGGTCTGACATCACTTACAGGAGAGTTTGGTGTGTCTGGTGTTCCAGTAATGTATTCATCAGGGATGAGGCTTTTCTCATCCATACCTTTAGTAGACTCACATCGAACTAGAACAAAAACAAAACATTAAAGTTTTTAATTTAATAATTCTATGCGAAAATAATCATTACTCAATAAATTTATGGTCATATATTGCAAACGTACAGTTATATTTTTTTTCCAATATTATCAAAATATTAAAGAAGCAAGAAAAAAAAAGAAGATATATTTTCTTTAGTTATTTTTTAGATGAGAATTAATAATTTGTATTATTTGGAATATTCACATCATTATTTTCATATTTGTTATTTTATTCACAAGATTTTACTTCACGTTACGGCCGTCTTTTGTCAGTTGAACCGATTGTCTGATTGTGTAAATTCAGAAATTATCAATTATATTCTTTCTCACCTGATGTTGTTAAAGTGGGTCCTGTTGTTGTTGAAGTGCTTCCTGATGTTGTTGAAGTGCTTCCTGATGTTGTGGTGATTGTAGGTGTCATTGTTAGAAAGAAGAAAAGAAAGCAAATTTTGTTACATATTTAATTTTTTAAAATATTTAGTGCAAACGTCAACAGTCTAAAGATTTTCGCAGATTTTAATGTGTTAAAATATCCAATAGTGTATAATACAGATAAGCAAATGAATAATTCCTGGAACATGAGTTTAGAAAGCTTTTTATTATTAATAGAAAGCGAAAAATAATCGCTAAATACTGTATAGTTTAGTGAATATAACTGATATTAGAAATTATGTATTTCATAGTGCATTTTATATTATTGATATCAGTCATGTAAGCTAATAGATACTCCACAGTGAATATTGTAGTTACAAACTATTGACTGTGAAGTCGCTATACTGTCATTGATACCGTTATGGACTAACAACTATTGTTTTTGTATTCTCGGATCCATAGCACCATTTTCACTTAAGATTTTCAAAACCTTTATACCATGCTAGGTCTGTTTAGTTCTTGTAATGGTCAACGATATGCCGTTAAAGAATATATATATTTATCAAGCAAAGAAAGTTCTGGAGTATTCTCCAATATTTTACCTGTGCTAATCAATGGTGTTGATGTTATTGTTGGTGTTCCTGTTGAAGTGGATCCAGTGGTTGGTCCAGGTCCTATAAGGTAAATACATTATTATGTACAAATAAATATTTTTACTACCATATATAAACATGAAATGAAATCTTCTCATTGAATACAATGAAGAGAAATCATTCTTGAATAATAATTCATAATAATCAGAGATCGGTAGAACACTTAGAGAGAATATAGCTTGAATGTTTATAAACGTAACTACGCCATTGTCTAGTTTAAAAGAAAGAGAAATTAGGAAAGACTTATATTAAAATGAAACTGTTATCGAATTTTTTGTACAAAATCTATATGATGATAAATGGACATTTATCTCAACTGGCTTTTAAATTATATTTAGTGTAAGAAAATAAATTTGAGATTCTATCACAAATTATAAACAGATATTCAGTTGATATTATATTTTCTGGCTTGAATTTGAGTTCAGTATTAAAAAATACTATTAAAAAATCAATATATACCGAACTTATATTCCTAAAAAAAAGAAAATAAATGACATGAAATAAAGAAAATATCAACGACTATTTCAACATCTACAGATTGCAACCCTTTTTCAAATGTTAAAAATTTTTTTTTTTTTAAACTATTTTGTGTATGAACTGATTTTCTACTACATAACATTCCACACACACTTTTCATCAAAATAATTATTTAAAAATGAATAAAAATTTGATTGAATGCATTGGTTTAGAAATTGTGCAAAGAATATGAATAGATCATGGTAGGGAGTTTGTTGGCACTTTTTTCAACTGTCCACAAATATATTTACCTGCTGTAGTTGTTTTCTTTGTAGATGTTGTTATTGGAGATGCTGAAAATAAATATATAATTACATGAGCCACATTATTGGAGGAATTGCTTACATTTTATAATTGGTAAACTCGGAGCTGTCCGGGATTAAATGAGGATAAACAAATGTTTTACCCTCTCATAATTTTATTGTTATCAAACCGGTGTATTCACCGATTTTCAATCAAATCAATTGATTGCCTGCTCTAGTCAAGGAGTGAAGCCCCTCCCCCACCCATGCAGTGTACAACATGGGAGCTTCACATACCCCCCAAGCGACATAGTCTACAATAACTTGTATATCTGCATTGCACTGTAGAATATCTGTTGATTTTATACAATTATGTGTAAATAATGGCTTCTATTAAAGTTAAAAATGCAAAAGTTCAGTATCATGCTTTAAATGTGCTCTAAAAAAGAAACATTCATTTTGAATGCGCTTTTGTCATATAAAAGATTTACAGTTAATTTTAGAAGCTGACCCTTTCCTGCTTGACCGGTAATAAAACTTCTCAAATGCATTTGTGATTTAACGTCCTTTCAAAGTATAAACTTTACTCATAATCGGACGTTATTCTGTAATCGTTTTTCGATTATCAATTTTCGATATTTATCAGATGTATTCCGATACAAAAGTTATAACTTTTTAAGAACATTCCCAGACACATTAAGTATCTCCCTCTGAAATAAAGGTAAAAAAAATTGCATGTAACACTATCTATGCATGAAACGATTATTTATGGCATATCATCGACAAACAACTCACAATATATGCATTCAACTTTAATCATCGTAATATTTTTAGAAACTATTTTCTACTGATTAACATTCTGCAGAGCAAGTTGGAATAAGTAGTACAACTATAAGCTACAATCATAGCTATTTTCTCATCTTAGTCATATTACAATAATGGAAAAAGTTGTTGGTAAATGAAAAGTAACCCTGTTTGTGAAAAATAACAACTAATAAAGATGAAAACAACAACTTATTAAGATGAGAATAATCATCCGAAATAAATATAAAATTAATATATATAATGCTCATCTCAAAAATGATTTCCAATTAAGGAATAATATATATACCAATCGGTACGGACTTGACTATGGAAGATCAGATAATAAATAAACGTGGATTTATAAGATCAAATAATCCAACCTTGATCGCCGTTTGGGGGTCCGTGGCGCAGTTGATAGAGACGTTGAATCTCTACTGTTCTAAATGGAGATTGTCTGAAGATAGCGGTTTCAATACTACCCAAAAGCGTGCCAGACGTTTACTTGGCCAAAAACGTGGTGAGACGACAACAACTATGGATGGCATTGATTGCTGAGAATGCAGTTAAGAGATTCAAAGTTCCTATCTGTCGAGGTTACCACCTGACGAAGGCCAGACGAAAAGTTGGCCGAATCGTCGTGAAAAACAACAACCAATAAAGATGAAAACAACAACTAAGAAAGATAAGAATGATAATCCGAAATAAAAATAAAATTAATAAAAATAATAACCTTATTTTTATTACAATAATTCGGCTAATAACAGGAACTGCTACAATAGAAGTAAAACACTGGGTTTGAGGAAAATTAAATATCCTTACTTGGCAAATGGAAACATGCTTCAACATCCAAGTTTACTTTGTAGTTTGGATTCTGATCATCTTCTTTTTCTTCCAAAATAACCTTGATTGCAGTCACTTTGTCAAATGTGGTTGAGATGAATGGCCCAGTGATTTTATTGGCATCAGGAAGTGGTTCGAAATTTTCAGATCCTGGACGTTGTACAAGGATTGTGATTTTCTTTGTATTACCGCTCACATCAACCTTGATCAGCTCTACTCCTTCAGGGTCATCGGTCAGTTTTACTGTGATGCTGGGTTTCGGGTCAGTGGATTCAGTTGGTGCTGGTACAATCCATCCAGGACCTTCAGGTCTGACATCACTTACAGGAGAGTTTGGTGTGTCTGGTGTTCCAGTAATGTATTCATCAGGGATGAGGCTTTTATCATTCATACCCTTGGAAGACTCACATCGAACTGCAATAAATTAAATTAATTCTACAGTTTTGGAGTGTAGTTTACAAACTTCCATTTTATCTAAATCTTTAATAAAAGTATAAGAAAGATTTTATTCTAAAAACAATAATTACATAGAATATGTAATAGTTTTAAGTGATGTCTATCTATTGAAACTTTGTAACTGACATCATATGGGCCATAGAAATGAGACATAAAGTTGTTGCTAATCATGGACGTCATCACATTGTGGTGTGTAAAAATGCAGCTCATGAAAGCAACAAATGTGCAACATGTTTATCTTAATTGTTGACAACCATTTTCTCGATATATTACCGCTTTGAAAACAATTTAAGGCCTATATTAGCATCAATATGAGTTACATACTCAATTCGATTCCAGAAAATTTTCTAAAATGCGATTTTTCTCCAATGTTTAAAGTTTTTTTGGTATAATTTTTTTGCATTTATAAACATACTAGCGAGGCTACCCGGCGTTGCTCTGGACTGTATACAGAATGAAAAAATTGAATTTGGTTTTGTACTATATTTTTCATTTTTCTGAGAGAGCAATTTTGTATGTTTATGTATCATTTGCTATTTCGAGCAAAAGAATATTTTACCTACATAAGACGGGTATTACACATATGAAATAATTGTATCTTACCTAGGGTAGGTTATTTACAGCATGTATATGCAAGGACTGGTAATATACAACACATTTATCTCATCAAACCCCAAGCGATGCCAGGTATTTTTCTAATATATATTCTCACCTATTTCATTCAATCCCGGCCAACGCTGGGTGTTTTGCTAGTATACATCTCAATCAATCTCATTAAATCCTGGGGGATGCAAAGTATTCTGTTAGTATATATTTCAATCAATCTAATTCAATCCAAGGTAATGCCAAGTATTCTGCTAGTATATATTTGCATCTATCTCATTACATCCCAGGTGACCATGTATTCTGCTTGCATACATTTGCATGTATCTCATTGAATCCAGGGTGATTCCGGGTAATCTGTAAGTATATGTGTGTACGTATCTCGTTGAATCCCATAATTCTTGGATTGTTACAAATTTCGACAATTTAACCCACATTATCGCTCACCTGTCAAAAATAATAACTTTGAGACATTGTCTTGGCTGGTTTTTCATCACAAACACATCATCCAAATAACTCACATTTCATAATTTTTCATAAATTTTGGATATGTTACTAATTTCAACAACCATGTCACCTGATTTAACTTACATTATCGCCGCATCTCTTACTAAAATAAAAACTTTGATACATAGGCTATGGTATGTTACTAATGTCTACTCTCATTTTTTATGAGTAAATCCACATTATCGCCCCCTTCTATCACTAAAATAATAACTTTTAGACATTGTATGGCTCGTTATTTCATTACAAACCCACCAACAAAGTAACTTACATTATATCTTTTTTCATAATTCTTAGATATGTTACTAATTTCGACGATTATTTTTAATGAAGTAACCAAAATAATCGCAACCTCTTGCTAAAATAATAACTTCCATAAATTGTCTGGTATGTCTACTTCATTAGGAATATACCAATCAAATATCTCACATTTCATCATTTTTCATAATTTTTGGATATGTTGCTAATTTCAACCGTGATTTTTTCTGAGTTCAATCACATAATTCCTCTCCTCTTACTAAAATAATACCTTTGAGACATTTCTAGGCTATTTATTTGATTACAAACACATAAATAAAGTACCTTACATTTCATCATTTTTCATAATTCGTGGATATGTTATGAATTTCGACAATCAAATTTAATAAGTGCACTCATATAATCGCCCAATTCTTACTAAAATTATAAATTTGCTACATTGACTGGGCTGTTTATTTCATTATAATCACACTAATCAAATAACTTAAACTTCATTTTTCATAATTCTTGGATATGTTACTAATTTCGACAATAATTTTTCAAGAGTTAATCCACATTATTGCCACCTCCTATTACTAAAATAATAACTTTCAGACATTGTATGGCTGTTTTTTTTTCATTACCAAGCACACCTATCAAGTTACTCACATTTTACCATTTTCCATAATTCTTGGATATGTTACTAATTTCGAGAATTATTTTTAATAAAGTAACCCAAATAATCGCCCTCCTCATTAACCGACAGGATCCCGTTCCTCTTACAAAAATTACAACTTTGATACATCTTCTAGCCTGTCAATTTCATTACGAACACACCAATCAAATAAATCACATTTAATCATTTTTCATAATTCTTGGATATGTTATTAATTTCGACAATCATTGTTTATGATTTAACCCGCATAATTGACCCCGTCTTACTAAAATACTAACTTTCAGACAATATCTGGGCTGTTTATTTCATTATAAACACACCAATCAAATAACTTACATTTAATAACTTTTCACAATTCTTTGATATGATACTAATTTCGACAATCGTTTTTCATGATTTAATCCACATAATCCCCTCTCCTGTAGCTAAAATAATCCATTTGACATATTGTCTCTGGTTATTTCATGATAAACACACCAATCAAATAACTCACATTTTATCATTTTTCATAATTCTTAGATATGTTACTAATTTTGGCAATTGTTTTTCATTATTTAACCCACATAATCCCCTCTCCTCTTGCTAAACAATAACTTTGAGACACTGTCTTGCTGGTTATTTTATTATAAACACACAAATCAAATAACTCACATTTTATCATTTTTTATAATTCTTGGATATGTTACTAATTTTGACAATCATTTTTCATGATTTAACACACATAATCGCCCCCCCCCCTTACTAAAATAACAACCATGCGACAATGTCTTGGGTGTCTATTTCATTACAAACACACAAATCAAATAACTCACATTTCACAATTTTTCATAATTCTTGGACATGTTACTAATTTCGACAATCGTTTATAGTGATTTAACCGACACAATCTCCTTCCTCTTGCTAAAATCATAACTTTGAGACATTGTATGGGGTAGTTATTACATTACAAACACACCAATCAAATAACTCACATTTCATCATTTTTCATAATTCTTAGATATGTTACTAATTTCGACAATTATGTTTCATGAGTTAATCCACATAATCCCCTTCCTCTTACTAAAGTCATACATTTGAGACATTATATGGGCTGGTAATTTCATTACAAACACACCAATCACATAACACACATTTCGTCCTTTTTCACTTTTCTTGGATATGTTACTAATTTCTACAATTATTTTTAATGATGTAACCCACATAATCGACCCACTCTTACTAAAATATTAACTTTAAGACTATATCTGGGCTGTTCATTTCATTATAAACACATCAATCCAATAACTTACATTTAATCACTTTTCATAATTCTTGGATATGTTACTAATTTCGACAATTGTTTTTTATAATTTAACCCACATAATCCTCTCTCCTCTAGCAAAAATAATTACTTTGTGACATTGTCTGGCGTGTTATTTCATTACAAACACACCAATCAAATACCTCACATTTTATTATATTTCATAATTCTTGGATATGTTACTAATCTGGACAATCATTTTTCATGATTTAACCCAAATAATCCCTTTTCCTCTTACTAAAATAATAACTTAGAGATATTATCTGGCTAGTTATTTTATTACAAACACACCAATCAAATAACTAACATTTCATAATTTTTCATAATTCTTGGACATGTTATTAATTTCAACAGTTATTTTTCATGATTAACCCCACATAATTGACCCTGTCCTACTAAAGAAATAACCCTGAGACTTTTTCTGGGCTGTTTATTTCATTATAAAAACAGAAATAAAATAACTTACATTTCATAATTTTTCATAATTCTTGGATATGTTACTTATTTCGACAATCATGTTTGATGAGTTACCCAATATCATCGCCCACCTCTTACTAAAATAATACATTTGAGACATTATTTGGGCAGTCTATTTCATTACAAACACACAAAATTACTCACATGTCATCATTTTTCATAATTTTTGGATATTTTACTAATTTCGATAATCATTTTTCTTGATTTAACACTAATTATAGCCCCGTTCTTACTAAAATAATAACTTTAATACATCATCTTGGCTTTCTATTTGATTAAGAACACACCAAACAAATAACTCAAATTTACTCATTTTTCATAATTCTTGGATATGTTACTAATTTTTACAATGATTTTTTATCATGTAACCCACATAATTAACCCTCTCTTACTAAAATAATCACTTTCAGACTATATATGGGCTGTTTATTTCATTATAAACACATAAAGCTTACATTTAATCACTTTTCATATTTGTAGGATATGTTGCTAATTTCGACAATCATTTTTCATGATTAAACCCACATAAACCTCAACCTTTTTTTTTTTACTTCACATTTTTGGCTTGTTATTTTTCGTTTAACTATCGTATCTAACTATTTTTAAACCTGCTAATAACTTTGGTAACGTTTACCTAACGTGAAATTTTTGTATTTTGATGTGTATGATAGTCGTCTTTTTTACCGATAACAAACTCTTTCTATTCAATGTTTTTCATTTACATATCGCCATTACAGCTTGCTTACGTCAAGGTAATGCGTTTATTAAATTACGTATAAATATCGTTCAAATGTCACTTTTTTGGGGGGTCCCCTGTAGAAAAAAGGTCAGCTGAGTAACTTAGATTAGATCTATCGGGCCCAAAATTCGATATTTGTCGTCCGGAGGGTGGGGCTTTCATATGAGACCAAATTTGTGAATTTCTGTTCTGTCTGTCAAAAGTTTCTAGCAGACATACAAACATACATACATACATACATACATACATTTTCGCTTTTATATATATAGATATCCTGAAAAGAGTTTTCTTTCAAAAAGATAAACAAAACTTAATATTTCTGAAAAATAAATAAAAGATTAATGTCGAGGTATCTGATTTGTAATCATACAAAAATTAATGAATAAACCATGAAATACGCATTTGATAAAACAATTTATACTATGTTTCAAAGTATAAAGCCACTTACTCGGTGTGGTAGTAGTCGTTTTAGTTGTTGTAGTTGTCGTCTTTGTTGTTTGAGATGCTGTAAATAAAGAAATGACAATAGCAACAGTATGTGAGAAATATTTAGAATTTTTATGATTCATAAGTAAGTCATTCTAAGCAAAATACAAGGAATTTCTTTTTTACTGTGTTTTTATGAAATTGAAATATAATAAAGTTAAAATTTGATGATTTAAACACAAAGAATTATAATAAAAGTTGCATCAACCATAAAAGCTAGAGGGTGTGTGATGGTGTTATATGTATATATCTAGCAAGAAATCTAATTCTTTATAAAGTTAGAATCTAATATCCTAACAAGAAAGATTTGCATTTAATATAATAACTATAGCTATGTTTTCATCTAATCACTATGTGTATTTTATGCCAAATGGTGAGATACCAAGAAATCCCTAGTTGTCTTAAATAGGTTTATCCATGTTAAAGATAATATTTATACATAGAATTAGTAAACTATAAATAGACACTCGGTCAAAAGATAATGAAATATTCTTACTTGGCAAATGGAAACATGCTTCAACATCCAAGTTTACTTTGTAGTTTGGATTCTGATCATCTTCTTTTTCTTCCAAAATCACCTTGATTGCTGTCACTTTGTCAAATGTGGTTGAGATGAATGGTCCAGTAATTTTACTGGCACCAGGAAGTGGTTCGAAATTTTCAGATCCTGGACGTTGTACAAGGATTGTGATTTTCTTTGCATTACCCCTCACATCAACTTTGATCAGCTCTACTCCTTCAGTGTCATCGGTCAGTTTTACTGTGATGCTTGGTTTCGGGTCAGTGGATTCAGTTGGTGCTGGTACAATCCATCCAGGACCTTCAGGTCTGACATCACTTACAGGAGAGTTTGGTGTGTCTGGTGTTCCAGTAATGTATTCATCAGGGATGAGGCTTTTCTCATCCATACCTTTAGTAGACTCACATCGAACTAGAACAAAAACAAAATATTATAATTTTTAATTTAACAATTGTATGTGAAAATATACATTGCTCAATAAATTCATGGTCATATGTCGCAAACCTACAGTTATATTATTTTCACAATATTATCAAAATATTAAAGAAGCAAGAAATAAAAAGAAGATATATTTTCTTTAGTTATTTTTTTAGATGATAATTAATAATTTGTATTATGTGGAATATTCACATCATTATTTTCATATTTGTTGTTATATTCTCAACATTTTGCTTCACGTAACGGTCATCTTTTGTCAGTTGAACCGATTGTCTGATTGTGTAAATTGTGAAAGTATCAATTTTTTTTATTTCTCACCTGATGTTGTTGAAGTTGGTCCTGTTGTTGTTGAAGTGCTTCCTGATGTTGTTGAAGTGCTTCCTGATGTTGTGGTGATTGTAGGTGTCATTGTTAGAAAGAAGAAAAGAAAGCAAATTTTGTTACATATTTAATTTGTTTGAAAGATTTAGTGCAAACTTCAACAGTTTAAAGATTTCGCAGATTTTAATGTGTTAAAATATCCAATAGTGTATAATACAGATAAGCAAATGAATAATTCCGGTAGTATGAGTTTAGAAAGCTTTTTATTATTAATAGAAATCTAAAAGTAATCGCTAAATACTGTATAGTTTAGTGAATATTACTGATATATGAAATTGGGTATTTCATAGTCCATGTTGTATTATTGATATCAGTCATGCAAGCTAATAGATACCCGACAGTGAATATTGTAGTTACAAACTACTTACTGTGAAGTCGATATACTCTCATTGATACCGGTATGGACTAACAACTTTTGTTCTTGTATTCTCGGATCCATAGCGCCATTTTCACTTAAGATTTTCAAAATCTTTATACCGTGCTAGGTCTGTTTAGTTCATGTAATGGTCAACGATATGCCGTTTAAGAATATATATATTTATCAAGCAAAGAAAGTTCTGGAGTATTCTCCAATATTTTACCTGTGCTAATCAATGGTGTTGATGTTATTGTTGGTGTTCCTGTTGAAGTGGATCCAGTGGTTGGTCCAGGTCCTATAAGGTAAATACATTATTATGTTCAAATAAATATTTTTACTACCATATGTAAACATGGAATGAAATCTTCTCATTGAATAAAACAAAGAGAAATCATTCTTGAATAATAATTCATAATAATCTCAGATCGGTAGAACACTTAGAGAGAATATAGCTTGAATGTTTATCAATGTAACTACGTACTTATCTATTTTAAAAGAAAGAGAAATTAGGAAAGACTGATATTAAAATGAAATTTTATCGACTTTCTTGTACAAAATGTATATGCTGATAAATGGATATTTATCTCAACTGGCTTTTAAATTAGATTAAATGTAAGAAAATAAATTTGAGATTATATCACAAATTATAAACAGATATTCAGTTGATATATTTTCTGGCTTGAATTTGAGTTCAGTATTAAAAAATACTATTAAAAAATCAATATATACCGAACTTATATTCCTAAAAAAAGAAAATAAATGACATGAAATGAACAAAATGTCAACGACTATTTAAACATCAACAGATTGCAACCCTTTTTAAAATGTTAAAAAATTATTATTTCTTTAAACTATTTTGTGTCTGAACTGATTTTCTACTACATAACATTCCACACACTTTTCATCAAAATAATTATTTAAAAATGAATAAAAATTTGAGTGAATGCATTGGTTTAGAAATTGTGCAAAGAATATGAATAGATCATAGTAGGGAGTTTGTTGGCACTTTTTTCAACTGTCCACAAATATATTTACCTGCTGTAGTTGTTTTCTTTGTAGATGTTGTTATTGGAGATGCTGAAAATAAATATATAATTACATGAGCCACATTATTGGAGAAATTGCTTAAATTTTATAATTTGTAACTAGTAGGTAAACTCGGAGCTGTCCGGGATTAAATGAGGATAAACAAATGTTTTACCCTCTCATACTACTATTGTTATCAAATCAGTGTATTCACCGATTTTCAATCAAATCAATTGATTGCCTGCTCTAGTCAAAGACTGAAGCCCCACCCCCCACCAATGCAGTGTACAACATGGGAGCTTCACATACCTCCGATCCAGCGACATAGTCTACAATACATTTTTGTCCACATTGCACTGTAGATTATCTGTTGATTTTATACAATTATCTGTAAATAATGGCTTCTCTTAAAGTTTAAAATGCAAAAGTACAGCATCATGCTTTAAATGTGCTCTAAAAAAGAAACATTCATTTTGAATGCGCTTCTCTCATATAAAAGATTTACAGTTAATTTTAGAGGCTGACCCTTGACCGGTAATAAAACTTCTCAAATGCATTTGTGATTTAACGTCCTTTCAAACTATAAACTTTACTCATAATCGGACGTTATTCTGTAATCATTTTTTCGATTATCAATTTTCGATATTTATCAGATGTATTCCGATACAAAAGTTATAACTTTTTAAGAACATTTCCAGACACATTAAGTATCTCCCTCTGAAATAAAGGTAAAAAAAATTGCATGTAACACTATCTATGCATGAAACGATTATTTAAGGCATATCATCGACAAACAACTCACGATATATGCATTAAACTTTAATCATCGTAATATTTTTAGAAACTATTTTCTACTGATTAACATTCTGCAGAGCAAGTTGGAATAAGTAGTACAACTATAAGCTAAAATCATAGCTATTTTCTCATCTTAGTCATATTACAATAATGGAAAAAGTTATTGGTAAATGAAAAGTAACCCTGTTTGTGAAAAACAACAACCAATAAAGATGAAAACAACAACTAATAAAGATGAGAATAATATTCCGAAATAAAAATAAAATTAATATATATAATGCTCATCTCAAAAATGAATTCCATTTAAGGAATAGTATATATACCAATCGGTACAAACCCGACTATGGAAGATCAGATAATAAATAAATATGGATTTATAAGATCAAAGAATCCAACCTTGATCGCCCTTTGGGGCCCGTGGCGCAGTTGATAGAGATGTTGAATCTCCACGGTTCTAGATGACAATTGACTGAAGAAAGCGGTTTCAATCCTACTCAAAGCGTGCCAGAGGTTTACTTGGCCAAACACCTGGTGAAACGACAACAACTACGGATGGCAGTGATTGCTGAGAACGCAGTTAAGAGATTCAAAGTTCCTATCTGTCGAGGTTACCACCTGACGAAGGCCAGACGAAAAGTTGGTTGAACGTTGTGAAAAACAACAATCAATAAAGATGAAAACAACAACTAATAAGATAAAATAAGATAAGAGTGATAGTCCGAAATAAAAATGAAAATAATAAAATTAATAACCTTATTTTGATTACAATAATTCGGCTAATAACAGGAACTGCTAAAATAGAAGTAAAACAGTAGGTTTGAGGAATATGAATGATTCTTACTTGGCAAATGGAAACATGCTTCAACATCCAAGTTTACTTTGTAGTTTGGATTCTGATCATCTTCTTTTTCTTCTAAAATCACCTTGATTGCTGTCACTTTGTCAAATGTGGTTGAGATGAATGGTCCAGTAATTTTACTGGCACCAGGAAGTGGTTCGAAATTTTCAGATCCTGGACGTTGTACAAGGATTGTGATTTTCTTTGCATTACCGCTCACATCAACCTTGATCAACTCTACTCCTTCAGGATCATCGGTCAGTTTTACTGTGATGCTTGGTTTCGGGTCAGTGGATTCAGTTGGTGCTGGTACAATCCATCCAGGACCTTCAGGTCTGACATCACTTACAGGAGAGTTTGGTGTGTCTGGTGTTCCAGTAATGTATTCATCAGGGATGAGACTTTTATCATTCATGCCCTTGGAAGACTCGCATCGAACTGCAATAAATTAAATTAATTCTACAGTAATTTACAAACTTCCATTTAATCTAAATCTTTAATAAAAAATATAATAAAGTTTTATTCTAAAAACAACAATTACATAGAATATGTAATAGTTTTAATTGATATCTATGTATTGAAAATTTGTCACTGACATCATCAGGGCCATAGAAATGAGACATAAAGTTGTTGCTAATCATGTACGTCATCACATTGTGGTGTGTAAAAATGCAGCCCATGAAAGCAACAAATGTACAACATGTTTATCTTAATTCTTGACAACCATTTTCTCGATATATTACCGCTTTGAAAACAATTTAAGGCCTATATTATATTCAGTATGTTATACACACTCAATTCCATTCCAAAACATTTTTAAAAATGCGACTTTTCTCCAATGTTTAAAGCATTTGTGTTATAATTATTTTGCATTGATAAATATACTAGCGGGGCTACCCGGCGTTGCTCGGGGCCATATAAACAATGAGAAAATTGAATTTGGTTTTCTAATATATTTGTTAATCTTATAAGAGAGGAATTTTGTATGTCTATGTATCATTTGTTATTTGAAACAAAAGAATATTTTACCTACATAAGACAGGTATTACACATATGAAATAATTATATCTTATCTAGGGTAGGTCATTTGTAGCATGTATATGAAAGGACGGGTAATATACAACACATTTATCTCATCAAATCCCAAGCGATGCCAGGCATTTTACTAATATATATTCTCACCTATTTAATTAAATCCCTGGCAACGCTGGGTGTTTTGCTAGTATATATCTCAATCAATCTCATTAAATCATGGGTGTCGCAAGGTATTCTGTTAGTATATATTTCAATCAATCTAATGCAATCCAAGGTAACGCCAAGTATTCTGCTAGTATATATTTGCATCTATCTCATTACATCCCAGGCGACCGTGTATTCTGCTTGCATACATTTGCATGTATCTCATTGAATCCAGGGTGACTCCGGATAATCTGTAAGTATATATGTGGACGTATCTCGTTAAATTCCATAATTCTTGGATTGTTACAAATTTCAACAATTTAACCCACATTATCGCTCACCTGTCTAAAATAATAACTTTGAGACATTGTCTTGGCTGGTTTTTCATTACAAACACATCATCCAAATAACTCACATTTCATCATTTTTTATAATTTTTGGATATGTTACTAATTTCAACAACCATGTCACATGATTAAATTTACATTATTGCCGCCACTCTTACTAAAATAAAAACTTTGATACATAGGCTATGGTATGTTACTAATTTCGACTATCACTTTTCATGAGTAAATCCACATTATCGCCCCCTTCTATCACTAAAATAATAATTTTGCATTTATTAATATATATCCTGAAAAGAGTTTTTTTTTATAAAGATAACCAAAATTTAATATTTCTGAAAAATAATTAAAAGATACATGTCGAGGTATCTGATTTGTAATCGTACAAAAATTAATGAATAAACGATGAAATATGTATTTGATAAAACAATTTATACAATGTTTCAAAATATAAAGCCACTTACTCGGTGTGGTAGTAGTTGTTTTAGTTGTTGTAGTTGTCGTCTTTGTTGTTTGAGATGCTGTAAATAAAGACATGACAATAGCAACAGTATGTGAGAAATATTTAGAATTTTTATGATTCATAAGTAAGTCATTCTAAGCAAAATACAAGGAATTTCTTTTTTACTGTCTGTTTATGAGATTGAAATATAATAAAGTTAAAATTTGATGATTTAAACACAAAGAATTATAATAAAAGTTGCATCAACCATAAAAGCTTAGACTGTGTGCGATGGTGTTATATGTATATATCTAGCAAGAAATTTAATTCTTTATAAAGTTAGAATCTAATATCCTAACTATAAAGATTAGCATTTAATATAATAACTATAGCTATGTTTTCATATAATCCATATGTTTATTTTATGCCAAATCGTTAGATACCAAGAGATTCCTAGTTGTCTTACATAGGTTTATCCAAGTTAAAGATAATATTTATACATAGAATTAGTAAACTATACATAAACACTCGGTCAAAAGATAATGAAATATTCTTACTTGGCAAATGGAAACATGCTTCAACATCCAAGTTTACTTTGTAGTTTGGATTCTGATCATCTTCTTTTTCTTCCAAAATCACCTTGATTGCTGTCACTTTGTCAAATGTGGTTGAGATGAATGGTCCAGTAATTTTACTGGCACCAGGAAGTGGTTCGAAATTTTCAGATCCTGGACGTTGTACAAGGATTGTGATTTTCTTTGCATTACCGCTCACATCAACTTTGATCAGCTCTACTCCTTCAGGGTCATCGGTCAGTTTTACTGTGATGCTGGGTTTCGGGTCAGTGGATTCAGTTGGTGCTGGTACAATCCATCCAGGACCTTCAGGTCTGACATCACTTACAGGAGAGTTTGGTGTGTCTGGTGTTCCAGTAATGTATTCATCAGGGATGAGGCTTTTCTCATCCATACCTTTAGTAGACTCACATCGAACTGCAACAAAAACAAAACATTACATTTTTTAATTTAACAATTGTATGTGAAAATATACATTACTCAATAAATTCATGGTCATATATCCCAAAACTACAGTTATATTTTTTCCAATATTATCAAAATATTAAAGAAGCAAGAAAAAAAAGAAGACATATTTTCTTTAGTTATTTTTTAGATGAGAATTAATAGTTTGTATTATTTGGAATATTCAGATCATTATTTTATTATTTGTTGTTATATTCACAAGATTTGGCTTCACGTAACGGCCGTCCTTTGTCAGTTGAACCAATTGTCTGATTGTGTAAATTCAGAAATTATCAATTATTTTATTTCTTACCTGATGTTGTTGAAGTGGGTCCTGTTGTTGTTGAAGTGCTTCCTGATGTTGTGGTGATTGTAGGTGTCATTATTAGAAAGAAGAAACGAAAGCAAATTTTGTTACATATTTAATTTTTTTGTAAAGATTTAGTGCAAACTTCAACAGTCTAAAGATTTTCTGCAGATTTTAATGTGTTAAAATATCCAATAGTGTATAATACAGATAAGCAAATGAATAATTCCGGTAATATGAGTTTAGAAAATTTTTTGTTATTAATAGAAAGCGAAAAGTAATCGCTAAATACTGTATAGTTTAGTGAATATTACTGATATCAGAAATTGGGTTTTCCTTGTGCATGTGGTATTATTGATATCAGTCATGTAAGCTAATAGATACTCCACCTTGAATATTGTAGTTACAAACTACTTACTGTGAAGTCTTTATACTGTCATTGATACCGTTATGGACTTACAACTGTCGTTTTTGTATTCTCGGATCGATAGCACCATTTTCACTTGTTTATACCGTGCTAGGTCTGTTTAGTTCTTGTAATGGTCAACGATATGCCGTTAAAGAATATATATATTTATCAAGCAAAGAAGGTTCTGGAGTATTCTCCAATATTTTACCTGTGGTAATCAATGGTGTTGATGTTATTTTTGGTGTTCCTGTTGAAGTGGATCCAGTGGTTGGTCCAGGTCCTATCAGGTAAATACATTATTATGTTCAAATAAATATTTTTTACTACCATATGTAAACATGAAATGAAATCTTCTCATTGAATACAATAAAGAGAAATCATTCTTGAATAATAATTCATAATAATCAGAGATCGGTAGAACACTTAGAGAGAATATAGCTTGAATGTTTATCAATATAACTATGTCATTGTCTAGTTTAAAAGAAAGAGAAATTAGGAAAGACTGATATTAAAATGAAACTGTTATCAAATTTTTTGTACAAAATGTATATGATGATAATTGGACATTTATCTCAACTGGCTTTTTAATTAGATTTAATGTAAGAAAATAAATTTGAGATTCTATCACAAATTATAAACAGATATTCAGTTGATATTACATTTTCTTCCTTGAATTTGAGTTCAGTATTAAAAAATACTATTAAAGTAATCAATATATACCGAACTTATATTCATAATTTAAAAGAAAATGAATGACATGAAATGAACAAAATGTCAACGACTATTTAAACATCAACGGATTGCAACCCTTTTTAAAATGTTAAAAAAAATTATTTTTTAAAACTATTTTGTGTATGAACTGATTTTCTACTGCAGAAAATTTAACACACACTTTTTATCAAAATAATTATTTAAAAATGAATAAAAATTTGATTGAATGCATTGGTTTAGAAATTGTGCAAAGAATATGAATAGATCATGGTAGGGAGTTTGTTGGCACTTTTTTCAACTGTCCACAAATATATTTACCTGCTGTAGTTGTTTTCTTTGTAGATGTTGTTATTGGAGATGCTGAAAATAAATATATAATTACATGAGCCACATTATTGGAGAAATTGCTTAAACTTTATAATTTGTAACAAGTAGGTAAACTCGGAGCTGTCCGGGATTAAATGAGGATAAACAAATGTTTTACCTTCTCATACTACTATTGTTATCAAATCAGTGTATTCACCGATTTTCAATCAAATCAATTGATTGACTGCTCTAGTAAAGGACTGAAGCCCCTCCCCCCACCCAGGCAGTGTACAACATGGGAGCTTCACATACCTCCGCTTCAGCGACATAGTCTACAATACATTTTTGTCTACATTGCACTGTAGATTATCTGTTGATTTTATACAATTATCTGTAAGTAATGGCTTCTCTTAAAGTTTAAAATGCAAAAATCAATATCATGCTTAAAATCTGCTCTGAAAAAGAAACATTCATTTTGAATGTCTTCTGTAATATAAAAGATTTACAGTTAATTTTAGAAGCTGAACCTTTTCTGCTTGACCGGTAATAAAACTTCTCAAATGCATTTATGATTTAACGTCATTTCAAAGTATAAACTTTACTCAATATCGGACGTTATTCTGTAATCGTTTTTTCGATTATCAATTTTCGATATTTATCAGATGTATTCCGATACAAAAGTTATAACTTTTTAAGAACATTTCCAGACACATTAAGTATCTCCCTCTGAAATAAAGGTAAAAAAAATTGCATGTAACACTATCTATGCATGAAACGATTATTTAAGGCATATCATCGACAAACAACTCACAATATATGCATTCAACTTTAATCATCGTAATATTTTTAGAAACTATTTTCTACTGATTAACATTCTGCAGAGCAAGTTGGAATAAGTAGTACAACTATAAGCTACAATCATAGCTATTTTCTCATCTTAGTCATATTACAATAATGGAAAAAGTTATTGGTAAATGAAAAGTAACCCTGGTTGTGAAAAACAACAACCAATAAAGATGAAAACAACAACTAATAAAGATGAGAATAATAGTCCGAAATAAAAATAAAATTAATATATATAATGCTCATCTCAAAAATGAATTCCATTTAAGGAATAGTATATATACCAATCGGTACAAACCCGACTATGGAAGATCAGATAATAAATAAAATGGATTTATAAGATCAAAGAATCCAACCTTGATCGCCCTTCGGGGCCCGTGGCGCAGTTGATAGAGATGTTGAATCTCCACGGTTCTAGATGAAAATTGACTGAAGAAAGCGGTTTCAATCCTACCCAAAGCGTGCCAGAGGTTTACTTGGCCAAACACCTGGTGAAACGACAACAACTACGGATGGCAGTGATTGCTGAGAATGCAGTTAAGAGATTCAAAGTTCCTATCTGTCGAGGTTACCACCTGACGAAGGCCAGACGAAAAGTTGGTCGAACGTCGTGAAAAACAACAATCAATAAAGATGAAAACAACAACTAATAAAGATAAGAGTGATAGTCCGAAATAAAAATAAAATTAATAAAATTAATAACCTTATTTTTATTACAATAATTCGGCTAATAAAAGGAACTGCTAAAATAGAATAAAACACTAGGTTTGAGGAATATGAAATGTCCTTACTTGGCAAATGGAAACATGCTTCAACATCCAAGTTTACTTTGTAGTTTGGATTCTGATCATCTTCTTTTTCTTCCAAAATCACCTTGATTGCAGTCACTTTGTCAAATGTGGTTGAGATGAATGGCCCAGTGATTTTATTGGCACCAGGAAGTGGTTCGAAATTTTCAGATCCTGGACGTTGTACAAGGATTGTGATTTTCTTTGCATTTCCGCTCACATCAACCTTTATCAGCTCTACTCCTTCAGGGTCATCGGTCAGTTTTACTGTGATGCTTGGTTCCGGGTCAGTGGATTCAGTTGGTGCTGGTACAATCCATCCAGGACCTTCAGGTCTGATTTCACTTACAGGAGAGTTTGGTGTGTCTGGTGTTCCAGTAATGTACTCATCAGGGATGAGGCTTTTATCATTCATACCCTTGGAAGACTCGCATCGAACTGCAATAAATTAAATCAATTCTATATAATTTTGGAGTGTGATTTACAAATTCCATTTCATCTAAATAAAAGATTCATGTCGAGGTATTTGATTTGTAATCGTACAAAAATTAATTAATAAACCATGAAATACGCATTTGATAAAATAATTTATACAATGTTTCAAAATATAAAGCCACTTACTCGGTGTGGTAGTAGTCGTTTTAGTTGTTGTAGTTGTCGTCTTTGTTGTTTGAGATGCTGTAAATAAAGACATGACAATAGCAACAGTATGTGAGAAATATTTAGAATTTTTATGATTCATAAGTAAGTCATTCTAAGCAAAATACAAGGAATTTCTTTTTTACTGTCTGTTTATGAGATTGAAATATAATAAAGTTAAAATTTGATGATTTATACACAAAGAATTATAATTAAAGTTGCATCAACCATAAAAGCTTAGACTGTGTGCGATGGTGTTATATGTATATATCTCGCAAGAAATTTAATTCTTTATAAAGTTAGAATCTAATATCCTAACTATAAAGATTAGCATTTAATATAATAACTATAGCTATCTTTTCATATAATTCCTACGTTTATTTTATGCCAAATGGTGAGATATCAAGAGATCCCTAGTTGTCTTAAACAGGTTTATCCAAGTTAAAGATAATATTCATACATAGAATTAGTAAACTATAAATAGACACTCGGTCAAAAGATAATGAAATATTCTTACTTGGCAAATGGAAACATGCTTCAACATCCAAGTTTACTTTGTAGTTTGGATTCTGATCATCTTCTTTTTCTTCCAAAATAACCTTGATTGCTGTCACTTTGTCAAATGTGGTTGAGATGAATGGTCCAGTAATTTTACTGGCACCAGGAAGTGGTTCGAAATTTTCAGATCCTGGACGTTGTACAAGGATTGTGATTTTCTTTGCATTACCGCTCACATCAACTTTGATCAGCTCTACTCCTTCAGGGTCATCGGTCAGTTTTACTGTGATGCTGGGTTTCGGGTCAGTGGATTCAGTTGGTGCTGGTACAATCCATCCAGGACCTTCAGGTCTGACATCACTTACAGGAGAGTTTAGTGTGTCTGGTGTTCCAGTAATGTATTCATCAGGGATGAGGCTTTTCTCATCCATACCTTTAGTAGACTCACATCGAACTGGAACAACAACAAAACATTATAATTTTTAATTTAACAATTATATCTGAAAATATACATTACTCAATAAATTTATGGACATATGTTGCAAACCTACAGTTATATTTTTTTTCCAATGTTATCAAAATATTAAAGAAGCAAGAAAAAAAAGATATATTTTCTTTAGTGTTTTTTTAGATGAGAATTAATAATTTGTATTATTTGGAATATTCAGATCATTATTTTCAAATTCGTTGTTATATTCTCAATATTTTGATTCACGTAACGGCCATCTTTTTTCAGTTAAACCGATTGTCTGATTGTGTAAATTGTGAAAGTATCAATTTGTTTATTTCTCACCTGATGTTGTTGAAGTGGGTCCTGTTGTTGTTGAAGTGCTTCCTGATGTTGTGGTGATTGTAGGTGTCATTGTTAGAAAGAAGAAAAGAAAGCAAATTTTGTTACATTTTTAATTTTTTTGAAATATTTAGTGCAAACTTCAACAGTCTAAAGATTTTAGCAGGTTTTTATGTGTTAAAATATCCAATAGTGTATAATTCAGATAAGCAAATAAATAATTCCTGGAACATGAGTTTAGAAAGCTTTTTGTTATTAATAGAAAACGAAAAATAATCGCTAACTAGTGTATAGTTTAGTGAATATTAATGATATTAGGAATGGGGTATTTTATAGTGCATGTTGTATTATTGATATCTGTCATGTAAGCTAATAGATACTCCACAGTGAATATTGTAGTTACAAACTACTTACTGTGAAGTCGTTATACTGTCATTGATACCGGTATGGACTTACAACTGTTGTTTTTGTATTCTCGGATCCATAGCACCATTTTCACTTATGATTTTCAAAATCTTTATACCGTGCTAACTGTATTTATTTGTTGTAATGGTCAATATATGCCGTTAAAGAATATATATATTTATCAAGCAAAGAAGGTTCTGGAGTATTCTCCAATATTTTACCTGTGGTTATCAATGGTGTTGATGCTATTGTTGCTGTTCCTGTTGAAGTGGATCCAGTGGTTGGTCCAGGTCCTATAAGGTAAATACATTATTATGTTCAAATAAATATTTTTTACTACCATATGTAAACATGGAATGAAATCTTCTCATTGAATACAATAAAGAGAAATCATTCTTGAATAATAATTCATAATAATCTCAAATCGGTAGAACACTTAGAGAGAATATAGCTTGAATTGTATGAACTCCGTCATTGTCTAGTTTAAAAGAAAGAGAAATTAGGAAAGACTGATATTAAAATGAAACTGTTATCGAATTTTTTGTACAAAATGTATATGATGATAATTGGACATTTATCTCAACTGGCTTTTTATTTTGACTAGCAAGCCCACCTGGCGTTGCTCGGGACCGTATAAGACAATGAGAAAAATTTTGAACATATCTGTTATTCTTAGAATAGAGGAAATTTTTATGTTTATGTATCATTTGCCATCTTTAGCAAAAGAATATTTTACCTCCCATAGGACGGGTATTGCATAACATATGTCTGGAATAATTGAACCTTCATTGGACAGGAAATTTACAGAATGCATGTGGAAAAAAAGATCCTTACCTAGGGCGGGTAGTGTAAACACATTTTTTAAATTATTACCATAAGTTTCTGCTGTGCTAAATTTTCGGTATGTCACAGGTAAGAGTGTGTTTGTTTTTACATCTGAGTTCTATAGTGGAGAAGCACCGGATTGTTTTATATGAATGTTAGACTACTCGAATATATTACATGATTTTCGATTTTGATAACTTGTGTACGTCACAGATAAGAATTTCTTTGTTTTTCATATGGGTACTACACTGTACAGGTACCTTATTTCTTGGGTACAATACTGTAGAAATGCCATTTTTTCTAATTAAAATGTAAAGACTCGATACTTTTAAGTAATTTTGTTTTGTGCTTAATTTACTGTGCGTCTAGAGTAAGAATTTCTTTGGTTTTTAATCGATTGCTATAGTGAAGAAGCACCTTATTTCTCATTTAAAATTCATGCTACTCGATTATATAACGTGATTTTCGGTTTTAATGACTTATGTCAAAGGTAGGATTCTATTTGTTTTTGATACTAGTACCATACTGAAGAAGTACCTTATTTCTTGGGTAGGATAATGTGCAAGTGCCTTATTTATAATATATACATGGAACTACTCGATGGCTTTACATAATTTTCTGTTGTGCAAACTTTTCCGTGTGTCACAGGTGAGTGTTTGTTTTGATAATACAATGCTATAATAAAGAAGCACCATATTTCTTATATACTTGTCATAATCCTCGAATATATTATATATATAATTTTCGGTTTGGATTACTTTTATGTACGCTACAAGTAAGATTTTCTTTGTTTTTCATATCGATACCATACTCTACAAGTACCTTATTTCTCGATTAGGATATTGTACAATACCATTTTTTATGTAAAAATGAAAGAACTCGATACGTTTATGTAATTTTCTCTTGTGTTATATTTTCTATAGGCCAGGGGTAAGAATTTGTTTATTTTGTTATCTGAGTGCTATAGTGAAGAAGCACCTTATTTCTCATATGTAAGCCATACTACTCGAATATTAAACGGGATTTTCGGTTTTAATAACTTTCATGTATGTCACATGTAAGATTTTCTTGTTTTTCATGAGTACTGTACTACACAAGTACCTAATTACTTTGATAGAATTTCTTGTACACATAAATACATTAAAAAGTGATAAAAAAAAAGTGTATGTAATTTTTGGATATGACTATACAAATATATATAATACATTTACTCTATAATGATCAGTTAATTAGTATAAGTGTGAATCCAATAGCTACAAATATATACATATACATACTAATCATCCATAATGACCGGTTAATTAGTTTAGGGGTGAATCCATAGAAATATATAAAGATATATACATAATTATAATGCACAATGATCGGTTAATTAGTTTGGGAGGGAATCGAATACATAAAATATATTAACATATACACATAATAAAAATTAATAATGATCTGTTAATTAGTTTAGGAGTGATTTCAATACATAAAAATATATAAACATATACTCATAATTAAAATTCATAATGATCTGTCAATTAGTTTAGGAGTGAATCCAATGCATACAAATATATAAACATATATACGTAATCAAAATTCATAATGATCGGTTAATTATTTTAGGAGTGAATTGAATACATACAAATATATAAACATATACACATAATTAAAATTCATAATGATCAGGTAATTAGTTTAGGGCGATTCCAATACATAATAATATATAAATTATATACACATAATTAAAATTCATAATGATCAGTCAATTAGTTTAGGAGTGAATCCAATACATACAAATATATAAACATATACACATAATTAAAATTCATAATGATCGGTTAATTAGTTTAGGAGTGAATCCAATACATACAAATATATAAACATATACACATAATTAAAAGTCATAATGATCGGTTAATTAGTTTAGGAGTGGTTCCAATACATAAAAATATATAAATATATACACATAATTAAAATTAATAATGATTAGTTTAGGAGTAAATCCAATACAAATGCCATTACTTGATTTATGTACGTGATTTTTGGAATGTAACAAATAAGCCGATATATCATATATATATTTGAATATGACATTTTCGTTACGTAAAGCAAAAACATTCCGCTGTATTTTTTTTAAAATGAAAGTGTTATCGTGTGTTCTTTATATAACATTTTAAAATCAGGAATATCGGAATGTAAAAAAAAAGAAAAGAAATGAAATCATGGGGATCGAAACCGCAACACTTTTGCTAGTAGTTGGTCACATTAGCAGTTGCACTAAAGAGACAATCGCTTACTAAACTATCTGAAATATCTTAATAAATACATTTCTCTTTTACCGATGTCTCGATGTAACGCATGCACATTATGACGCCATTGTTCTACGCTCGTCAAGCTGTTATTGCTTTCAACTTTGAGCCCCTTTTTGAAGCTCTTAGCAATTATTTTAATCAATTAAATGCTCCTAATAAAATTCTGCAGCAAAAATGCAATCTTTTGAGCTATGGCACATGGTCTAATGATCATCCGTATAGGAGGAGATACGAATTGAAAAACACACACACACACACACAGAGTGAGATTTATATATTAGATTACAAATATTTGCTTGAAATCTTCTTTGATGTGACAACTCCGTACAATTTTCATGTTCTTCGGGAGCACTTCTATCTTCCAGATTCTTTCATTTTTATTTTATCAACTTGAAGTTGTATTGATATCTTAACTTTCCGAGTATTCAATTAAATACGCAATGATCTTATGTCTTAGAAGTGTATGTTTATTTTAGAATGTTCATATTAGTAATGGAGAATGACTGCTTTGTATTTGTCGCTAATTATTTTTTAATGTTTTCTATTTGGTTTAAAATGTAATTGAGGTAAATATAGTATGCTAAAACCAGATGTGATGTTTAAAAGCTGCGATATAATTGTTTTAAATTTAACAATATGTAAATAACTGTAATGCAAGTAATGGGAAATTGCATGTATAACTTTAAATGATTAAATGATGAAATGAGTCGCAATTGTCACAGGAAAAGACTGTTAATAGAAATTTTATTAGGAAATTATACGACGTAAACATTTTCCGTAGTGATTAGAATCTGAACGGAACACTGAATTTATTTCAGAGGAAAACAAGAACGTCTGCAATAAAATGCATCAGATCTAACAAATCATGCAAGTTTAATACGCTTATGCGTTTTTTATTTTTTACTAAGTCTGTGTTACAAGAAAAATGAACTTGGAAGGAGTAAACAAAAACATTTCAGGCTATAATTACTGTGGATTTTCGCTTTATATATTACTAACGGGGCTACCTGGCGTTGCTCGGGACCGTATAAACAATGAAAAAAATTGAATTTGATTTTGAATATATTTGTTATTCTTAGGAGTGAGGAATTTTTAATGTCTATGTATCATTTGCTATTTCGAGAAAAAGAATATTTTACCTAGCTAGGACGGGTATTAGACGTATGAAATAATTGTATCTTACCTAGGGTAGATAATTTACAGCATAATGCATCGAAGCACAAAAACGAGGAACTCGAGACTTCTGGAAAATCTACAACAGTGTAGTAAATAATGGGCAATCAACAATTCCCCCACTAACCATCAATCACGAGGTTGTCTCCCCAGCAACGGACAAGGCTAACATGCTTGCCAGTCGGTTTACCTCAAACTCCACGCTGAACCCTTCCAACCACCACCCTACCTGACTTTCCTATGCGGACAGACGCCACGCTAGACGATCTGAAAATCACCCCTGCTCAGGTGCATGCTATCATAAAAAACCTTAACACTTCAAAAGCATGTGGACCTGATCTCATCCCAGCTGTGCTATTAAAAAAGTGCTCAGCCGAAGTAGCTCCAGTTCTCTCCAAACTCTACAACAAATGCCTTAATGAAGCTTGCTTTCCGGGCTGTTGGAAAACTGCTTCTGTTGTACCAGTATTCAAGAATTCTGGCGAAAGGACTGACCCATTAAATTATCGCCCTATTAGCCTCCTCCCACTTTTTGCCAAAATATTTGAGACCTTAATTAACTATGCTCTAGTCCATCACCTTACAGATGCTAAACTTCTGACTGACAACCATTATAGATTTAGACAAGTCCGTTCCACAGCAGACATCCTAACTGTAATCTCTGAACGTATATACCATTCACTGTACAAAGCGGGGGAGGGCAGAGCGGTAGCTCTAGATATATCTAAGGCTTTTGACAGGGTATGGCATGAGGATCTCCTCAGGAAAATTAGATCATACGGTATCACTGGTAGAATACTTAACATAATTAAATCCTTCTTAGATAAGAGAAAAATCCAGGTTGTCCTTGACGGTCGTACATCTAAACAATATGATAAAAATGCGGGAGTGCCCCAGGGGTCTATCCTTGGACCTCTATCGTTCCTGATATTCATAAATGACCTCCCCGACAAAATTTCCTCTGAAATGAGTATATATGCTGATGACACTACACTCTATAACAGGTACGACAGGAAGACGAATGAACACATTTCTAAAGAAATGGCAGAAACACTAGAGGAAGACCTCCAATCTGTAGTGGAATGGGAACAAAAATGGTTGGTCACGTTCAATGCCGCCAAGACTAAACTAGTTTCATTCAATAATTACAAGAAACCCTCTCTACCACCTATAGTAATGGCCAACGACTCTTTATCTGAGAGTACATCTTTCAAACTCCTTGGCCTAACGTTCACAGGAAACATGAGTTGGAACAATTACATTGAAGGCATTGCCAGGGTCGCTGCAAGAAAGGTGGGCTCTCTCTACGGTGCTAGACAACAATTAACACCTGAAAGTATCCTGTACCTCTATAAGGCCACCATTCGCTCATGTATGGAGTATTGATGCCATATTTGGGCTGGTGCATCTGCTACTAGTCTCTCGCTCCTTGACAAGGTTCAAAAGAGAGTCGCAAACCTGATAGGCCCTGAACTGGCATCTAAGCTTCAGCCTCTGTCTTATCAACGAAATGTAGCATCCCTCTGTCTGTTCTACAAGTATTTTAGTGGTGAATGAACTGCAAGCACTTGTGCCCCCACGACGTGAGCACCCTCGACAAACCCGACAGGCTGCTAAATCCCACCCCCACACTGTAGAGATCCCTAGATGTAAAAGATCTTTCTACTCTAATAGTTTCTTCCCCAGAACCGCTAGACTTTGGAATTCCATTTCAGGTCTCTGCTTCCCCAACAGTGCAGAAGAGAAGTTCAAGTGTAACGTGAACCGACATCTTGCTGCCCAAATCCCTACATAGTACCCCAGTAGTTGTTGCCCCTGATAGTAGCCCCCTACACCAAAGTGGCAATTTGCCTTGTTTGGGGTGAAAATGTAATAATAATGTATATGAAATAATTTTACCTTTGCAAGGACGGTGAATATACAACACATATTTAAAATAATTTTGCCCACACTAAGACGGGTAATTTAAATACATATATGAAACAATTTCACATACTTTTTGACCCCAAAACGGACATTACTCTCTCCAACCCAACCTCCAAAAGAGAACTTAAAATTAACCCAACCCCCAAAAGAGAACTTAAAATTAACATAATCATGCTTCTTTCTACCCATCTCTCCAACCCTCACATCATGCTCGGATGATAACATTAAAAATTTTTAAAAAATATAGATCACCCCCCCCCCTATAGAAACTGGCCTAGTAAACTTTCATAGTAAACCAACAATATATATGTATTAATCTAATTTTGAGATCGTAAACTGTTTTAGCCATATCCAGAAGCGATTCACAAATAAAGTAATTTTAAGATAGAAAATTGTTATCTTTTACCACCCTCATTTAATCCAGAGTGACGCTAATTATTCTACTAGTATAAATTTGCCCCTATCTCATTCAATATGGGGCAATGCCAGGAATTCTGCTAATAGATATTTCCACCAATATCCTTCAATCCCGGGCGACGCCGGCGATATTGCTAGTATATTTTCTCACCCATCTCATTCAATCTTGAGCAATGCCGGGTAGTCTGCTAGTGTATATGTGCAGCCATCTTATACAATCCCGCGTGACGCCAAGTATTGGTCTATTCTGTATTTTTACCTATCTTATTCAATCCCAGGCGATGCCAGGTATTCTGTTAGTATTTATTTGAACCTGCCTCATAAAATCTCGGGTGATGCCTGGTATTCTGCTTCTATATATTTCCACCTATCTCATTCAATCCAGAGCGATGCAGGGTATTCTGCTAATATATATTTCAATGTATCTCATTCAATCCCAAGTGATGCTGGATATTTTGCTAGTATATATTCTAACCTACATTATTCAATCCAGGGCAACGCCGGGTATTCTGCTAGTATATATCTCCATCAATCTCCTTAAATCCTGGGAAACGCAAGGAATTCTGCTAGTATATATTTCAATCAATCTCATTCAATCCCAGACAACGCCAGGTATTCTGCTAGTATATATTTGCATCTATCTCATTAAATCCCAGGCGCCCGTGTATTCTACTAGCATACATTTGCATGTATCTCATTCAATCCTGGGTTACTTCGGGTATTCTGCTAGTATATATTTGTGTCTATCTCGTTGAATCCTATAATTCTTGGATACGTTACTAATTTTGACAATCATTTTTCATGATTTAACCCACATTATCACTCCGCTCTTACTAAAATAAAAAACTTTCATACATTGTCTGAGCTGTTTATTTCATTACACACTCACTAATAAAATAACTCACATTTCATTATTTTGCATAATTCTTGGATATGTTACTAATTTCTACCACTATTTTTATGATTTAACCCACATTATCGCCCCTATTACTAAAATAATAACTTTGAGACCTTATCTGGGCTGTTTATTTCATTAAAAACACACCAATCATATAACTCACATTTCATAATTTTTCAAAATTCTTGAATATGTTACTAATTTTGACAATCATTTCTCATGATTTTACCCACATTATTGTCCCCCTCTTACTAAAATAATAACTTTGACATATTCATTGCAAACACACTAATCAAATAAGTCACATTTCATCATTTTTACATTACAAACACACCAATCGATAGTCATGTTCACCCGAAAACGGTTTCTGCAATTTCTAGGACTGTCTTCATATCCTTCACCACACTGTTAAAAATATACATGAAATATTCCCAAGTAGTTACCCATCTGATAATGACCAAGTTCATTGTTGCTTAACTTTGGTGATCTACATAAAGTATTTTGTATTCCCAAGTAGTCACTCATTTGAGAATGACCAAGACAATGTTGCTTAACTTTGGTAATCTATATAAAGCATTTTTTATCCCCAAATAGTTACCCATCCTATAATCACCAAGCTAATTGTTGCTTAACTTTGGTGATCTATAAGAGCATTTTGTAATCCCAAGTAGGTACCCATCTTATAATTACCAAGCCCATTGTTGTTTAACTTTCGTTATCCACATAAATCATAATGTATTCCTAATTAGCCACTCATCTGATAATGCATAGGCTCATTGTTGCTTAACTTTGGTAAACTATATAAAGAAATTTGTATTCCCAAATAGTTACCCATCCTATAATAACCAAGCTAATTGTTGCTTAACTTTGGTGATCTAAATAAGCATTTGGTAATCCCAAGTAGTTACCCGTCTAATAATCACCAAGCCCATTGTTGCTTAACTTTTCTTATCTACAAAAACGAATTATGTATTCCTATTAGTCACCCATCTGATAATGACCCAGTTCATTGTTGCTTTTCTTTGGTTATCTACAAAAAGTATTTTGTATTCCAAAGTAATTACCTATCTGATAATCACCAAGCCCATTGTTGCTTAACTTTGGTTTTCTTCATAAAGCATTTTGTATTCCCAAGTAGTCACCCATCTGATAATGGCCAGTCTCATTGTTGTTTAACTTTGGTAAGCTACATAAAGCATTGTGTATTCCCAAGTAATCACCTAACTAAGAATGACCAAGACAATGTTGCTTAACTTTTACTAAAATAATAACTTTGAGACTGGGCCGTTTCTTTCATTAAAAACACCAATCATATAACTCACATTTCATAATTTTTCAAAATTCTTGAATATGTACTAATTTCGACAATCATTTCTCATGATTTAACCCACATTGTTGCCCCCCTCTTACTAAAATAATAACTTTGACACATTGTTTGGGCTGTTTATTTCATTGCAAATACACTAATCTAATAGGTCGCATTTCATCATTTTTACATTACAAACACACCAATCAATAGTCATGTTTACTCGTAAACGGTTTCTGCGATTTCCAGGACTGTCTTCATATCACTCACCTCATTGTTAAAAATATACATGAAATATTCCCAAGTAGCTACCCATCTGATAATGACCAAGTTCATTGTTGCTTAACTTTGGTGATTTCCATAAATCATTTGGAATTACCAAGTAGTCACCCATCTGATAATGACCAAACAACGTTGCTTAACTTTGGTGATTTACATAAAGCAATTTGTATTCCGAAGTAGTCACCCATCTGAGAGTGATCGGGACAATGTTGTTTAACTTTAGAGATCTATATATAGCATTTGGTGTTCCCAAGAAGTCACCCATCTGATAATGACCAGGCTCCGTGTTGCTTTACTTTGGTGATTTACATACAGCATTTGGTGTCCCCAAGAAGTCATTCATCTAATAATGATCAAGCTCATTTTTGTTTACCTTTAATGATCTACATAAAACATTCTCTATTATGAAGTATTAAACCATCTAATAATGACCAAGCTCATTGTTGCCTAACTTTGGTTATCTATATATAGCATTCTTTATTCCCAAGTAGTCACACATCTAATAATGACAAAGCTTATTGTTGCTTAACTTCGGTGATCTACATTAAGCATGTTGTATTCCAAGTAGTTACCCATCTGGTAATGTCCAAGCTTATTGTTACTTAACTTTGGTAATCTACATGAAACATTTTGTATTCCCAAGTAGCCACCTACCTAGTAATGACCAAGCTAATTGTTACTTAACTTTTGTGATCTATATACAGCATTCTGTATTTCCAAGTAGTCACCCATCTGATAATGACCAAGCTTATTGTTCTTTAATATTGGTGATCTACATAAAACATCCCGTATTCTGAAAGAGTTACCCATCTGATAATGAACAAGCTCATTGTTGCTTACGTTTGGTTATCTACATACACAATTTTGTATTCCCAAATAGTCATCCATCTAATAATGAGCAAGATACATCCAAAAGTGGTCACTCACATATTATAACAATGATTTTATATTATTCTAATTGTATTCGACAATGAAGCTACATCAAACTGAGGTCACGTGCATATTATAACAATGATTGTATATTATTCTAATGGTATTCGACAATGAAGCTACATCCAAGGGAGGTCACTCGCATATTATAACAATGATTGTATATTATTCTATGGTATTCGACAATGGAGCTACATCGAAGGGAGGTCACTTACATATTATAACAATGATTGTATATTATTTTAATGATATTCAACAACAAAGCTACATCCAAGGGAGGTCACTCGCAAGGGAGGTCACTCGCATATTATAACCATGATTGTGTAAGGAGGAGGTCATGTCTAGCTTTAGGGAAATAAACATCACTCACATATATGGAGGAGGTCATGCCTGGCATGTATAGCTTTAGAGAAACAAACGTCACTCGAAAATAAGGAGGCCATGCCTCATATAATAGTAATGATAGTATATTATTCTAATGGTATTTGTCAATGAAGCTACATTCAAGGAAGGTCACTTGCATATTATAACAATGATTGTATATTAATCTAATGGTATTCGACAACGAACCTACATCCAAGGCAGGTCACTCGTATAATATAACAATGAATTCCTTAGAGTGGTATTAGTCTCAGCATTCAATTGACTTTAATACCCCATCCTCCTTAACTCAAGATTATATGAAAAACATAACCTCATAATAAGAAGAATGGCTGTCTGAATAATAATCTTTTTTATTTCAGAATTTGGAATCAGCAGTTTAACAATGTGTGATGTTTAGAATATGATATTTTGTCTCAATTTAGTATACAAACAATATATAATATACATCTTTTTTACTTGGTCTTTGGCTCAGATCAAAGTGTAGTATCTGTTCTTAGAATTCAAGCGGTTTCATCTTTCGCCTCCCCCTTCCCACTAAGAAAATAAGCACGAGGTCATGCTTTGTATGTGAGGCTTTAGAGAAACAAACGTCACACGAAAATAAGTATGGACTTCTAAATAATAATGTTTTTAGTTCAGATTTATTACACTTTCTTCCTTGAATTTTAGTTATTAAACAATACTATTCAAAAAATCAGTATATACCGAACTTATATTCATAAAAAAAAGAAAATAAAAGGCATGAAATGAACAAAATATCAACGACTATTTAAACATCTAAAGATTACAACCCTTTTTAAAATGTTAAAAAATTATTATTTCTTTAAACTATTTTTTGTATGAACTGATTTTCTACTACATAACATTCCATACACTTTTTATCAAAATAATTATTTAAAAATTGATAAAAATTGGAGTGAATGTATTGGTTTAGAAATTGTGCCAAGAATATGAATAGATCATGGTAGGGAGTTTGTTGGCACTTTTTTCAACTGTCCACAAATATACTTACCGGCTGTAGTTGTTTTCTTTGTAGATGTTGTTATTGGAGATGCTGAAAATAAATATATAATTACATGAGCCACATTATTGGAGAAATTGCTTAAATTTTATAATAGGTAACTTGTAGAGAAACTCGAGTTAGGGTTACGATAAACAAATGTTTCACCTTCTCATACTATTATTGTTTTCAAATCGGCGTATTCACCGATTTTCAATCAAATCAATTGATTGCCTGCTCTAGTCAAGGACTGAAGCCCTCCCCCAACCAATGCAGTGTACAACATGGGAGCTTCACATACCTCTCCTCAGCGACATAGTCTACAATACATTTTTGTCTGCATCGCACTGTAGATTATCTGTTGATTTTATACAATTATCTATAAATAATGGCTTCTCTTAAAGTTTAAAATGCAAAAGTCCAGTATCATGCTTTAAATGTGCTCTAAAAAAGAAACATTCATTTTGAATGCGCTTCTGTCATATAAAAGATTTACAGTTAATTTTAGAAGCTGACCCTTTTCTGCTTGACCGGTAATAAAATTTCTCAAATGCATTTCTGATTTAACGTCCTTTCAAAGTATAAACTTTATTCAAAATCGAACGTTATTCTGTAATCGTTTTTTCGATTATCAATTTTCGATATTTATCAGATGTATTCCGATACAAAAGTTATAACTTATCTAAGAACATTTCCAGACACATTAAGTATCTCCCTCTGAAATAAAGGTAAAAAAAATTGCATGTAACACTATCTATGCATGAAACGATTATTTAAGGCATATATTCGACAAACAACTCACAATATATGCATTAAACTTTAATAATCGTAATATTTTTAGAAACTATTTTCTACTGATGATCATTCTGCAGAGCAAGTTGGAATAAGTAGTACAACTATAAGCTACAATCATAGCTATTTTCTCATCTTAGTCATATTACAATAATGGAAAAAGTTGTTGGTAAATGAAAAGTAACCTTATTTGTATTACACTAATTCGGCTAATAACAGGAACTGCTAAAATAGAAGTAAAACACTAGGTTTGAGGAATATGAATGATTCTTACTTGGCAAATGGAAACATGCTTCAACATCCAAGTTTACTTTGTAGTTTGGATTCTGATCATCTTCTTTTTCTTCCAAAATCACCTTGATTGCTGTCACTTTGTCAAATGTAGTTGAGATGAATGGTCCAGGTATTTTATTTGCACCAGGAAGTGGTTCGAAATTTTCAGATCCTGGACGTTGTACAAGGATTGTGATTTTCTTTGCATTACCGCTCACATCAACCTTGATCAGCTCTACTCCTTCAGGGTCATCGGTCAGTTTTACTGTGATGCTGGGTTTCGTGTCAGTGGATTCAGTTGGTGCTGGTACAATCCATCCAGGACCTTCAGGTCTGACATCACTTACAGGAGAGTTTGGTGTGTCTGGTGTTCCAGTAATGTATTCATCAGGGATGAGGCTTTTATCATTCATACCCTTGGAAGACTCGCATCGAACTGCAATAAATTAAATTAATTCTATAGTTTTGGAGTGTAGTTTACAAACTTCCATTTTATCTAAATCTTTAATAAAAAAATATAATAAAGGTTTTATTCTAAAAACATCAATTACATAGAATATATAATAATTTTAAGTGATATCTATCTATTGAAACTATGTCACTGGCATCATATGGGAAATAGAAATGAGACATAAACTTGTTGCTAATCATGGACGTCATCACATTCTGGTGTGTAAAAATGCAGCTCATGAAAGCAGCAAATGTGCAACATGTTTATTTTAACGTGGTTAGAAGCAAGAAAGACAAGTCTTACCGTGGGTGCTCAGCGAGTGAGTTTAGGCTAAGAAAAGGAAGAACAAACATGGCGGCCAGCATTTTTATTTCGTCCGTTCTCACATAATCTCGTGTGTGCGTGAAGATGGAAACTATAAAACGATGTTCATTTCTCATGATTGCTTGCTGGCTTAGACCAGCATGCAGCTACATAAAGAGACACGCCGAAGGACGAAGATGGAATGATAAGGTGGGAGAAAGAACGGTCGCCATGATGGAAGAGCTCCTGAAAGAAGCAGAACGGCAAGACCCAGTCCGGGGAACCTGGAACGTACCGCGAACATTGGATGGAGTTGTGTGGTGCGATGCGAGCAGCATTGCAACAGGGGTCGTTTTGGAAATTGGAGGAGTAGTTGCAGAAGATGCAGCCTGGTTGAGGAAAAAGAATGACGTCAGCCACATCAATGTGGCAGAATTAGACGTGACAATAAAAGGAGTCAATCTGGCCTTGAAATGGGGACTACGTGACATCTGCATCAAAACAAACTCTGCCACGGTGTTTGCTTGGCTAAAGTCTCCCATTTCAAGTGAAAAAAGGATAAAAACGAAAGGGGCTGCGGAGATGTTAGTGAAGCGCAGGCTTGGGCTGCTGACGGAGCTGATGCAAGTGTTTTGTTTGAAGCTTCGCGTAGACATGGTGGCTTCTGAAAAGAACCGAGCAGATGCTCTCACGAGAGTGAAGAAGAGTTGGCTGTTGCCAGAGAAAGATGTTGTTGCTGCATCGGATCTAGATGATGTTGGCGTGCGAGAACTGCACAATTTGCACCATATGGGGGTAGAGAGGACTTAGTACTTAGTGAAAAAAGTCGACCCGAGGATCACCAAGGAGTAAATGAGGCAAGTGGTCAGGACATGCGACAGATGTCAGTCGACTGATCCTGCTCCAAGCACGCATGAAGCTGGCCAATTGGAGGTGAGTGGGACCTGGGAGAGACTGGCATGCGATGTCACTCATTGCAGGGGTGGACTTTACCTGACCATAATTGACTGTGGGTCCGGGCGATTTGCCCTATGGAAGAAGCTACGTGGAGGAACAGGCAATGAAATAGCGGCAATCCTTGATGAGGTGTTTTTGGAGCGAGGCCCCGTGGAAAAGTTGTTAACCGACAACGGGACTGCATTCAAGTCAATAGCAGTGACAGAAGTACTGAAGAAATGGAAGATCCAACAATTTTTCAGAGCTGCCTACAGACCCAGTGGCAACGGAATCGTGGAGAGAAACCACTGAACCATAAAGGTAGTTGCAGAAAGAGGAGGCACCTCACCTGAGCAAGCCGTCTTCTGGTATAACATGTCGCCTAAACTGGGACAAGTACCAGAGACGGTCCCGCAACTGTCAATGTTTGCATATTCCTGGAGACATCCCAGGGTGGAGCCGGCAAGCCGAGAAGTAGAGGCCACAGGGACAATTAAACTCGGGGACGAGGTATGGGTGAAGCCACCGTGAGTGCGCTGCACCACACAATGGAGTAGAGGTCGCGTGACTGGGAGGAACACTAGTAACAACATTGTGGTGGAAGGAGTCCCGAGGCACATTCTCGACGTCAGACCAGTGGAGGGCGGAGCAGTGGAGGGGAGTGTGCAGCCACAGGAGGAGGACGAGCCACCTCAGAGGTCAAGTAGAGAGAGGCGACCGCCACAGTGGATGAGAGACTACGAAATGTGATCTTGAGATCAGGGAGGCATGTGGTTAGAAGCAAGAAAGACAAGTCTTACGTGGGTGCTCAGCGAGTGAGTTCAGGCTAAGAAAAGGAAGAGCAAGCATGGCGGCCAGCATTTTTATTTCATCCGTTCTCGTGTAATCTCGTGTGTGTGTGAAGATGGAAACTATAAAACGATGTTCATTTCTCGGTGCTGGGAGATTATTCCCGATCGGGCAGGAGAAAAGGCAACGAGAGTGGAGACAGAGGACTGTAGCGATAATCTTTCTTGAACATTCCGTTTGTGTATTTGAGGTGACCCCCCCCCATTATACTTCACTTGACAACCATTTTCTTGATATATTACCGCTTTGAAAACAATTCAAGGCCTATATTAACATCAATACGTTATGCAAAATCAATTCAAGTCGAGATACTTGTCTGAAATGCGATTTTTCTCCAAAGTTTAAAGCATTTTGTGTATAATTATTTTGCATTTATAAATGAAAAAGAGTTTTCTTTTAAAAAGATAAACAAAACTTAATATTTCTGAAAAAATAACTAAAAGATTCATGTCGAGGTATTTGATTTGTAATCGTATAAAAATTAATGAATAAACCATGAAATGTGTATTTGATAAAACAATTTATGCAATGTTTTAAAATATAAAGCCACTTACTCGGTGTGGTAGTAGTCGTTTTAGTTGTTGTAGTCGTCGTCTTTGTTGTTTGAGATGCTGCAAATAAAGATATGAAAATAGCAACATTATGTGAGAAATATTTAGAAATTTTATGATTCATAAGTCAGTCTAAAAAAATACAAGGAATTTCTTTTTTACTGTGTTTTTATGAAATTGAAATATAATAAAGTTAAAATTTGATGATTTAAACACAAAGAATTATAATAAAAGTTGCATCAACCATAAAAGCTAGAGTGTGTGTGATGGTGTGATATGCATATATCTAGCAAGAAATTTAATTTTAGAATCTAATATCCTAACTATAAAGATTAGCATTTAATATAATAACTATAGCTATCTTTTCATCTAATTCCGACGTTTATTTTATGCCAAATCGTGAGATACCAAGAGATCCCTAGTTGTCTTAAACAGGTTTATCCAAGTTAAAGATAATATTTATGCATAGAATTAATAAACTATGAATAAACACTCGGTCAAAAGATAATGAAATATTCTTACTTGGCAAATGGAAACATGCTTCAACATCCAAGTTTACTTTGTAGTTTGGATTCTGATCATCTTCTTTTTCTTCCAAAATCACCTTGATTGCTGTCACTTTGTCAAATGTGGTTGAGATGAATGGTCCAGTAATTTTATTGGCACCAGGAAGTGGTTCGAAATTTTCAGATCCTGGACGTTGTACAAGGATTGTGATTTTCTTTGCATTACCGCTCACATCAACTTTGATCAGCTCTACTCCTTCAGAGTCATCGGTCAATTTTACTGTGATGCTGGGTTTCGGGTCAGTGGATTCAGTTGGTGTTGGTACAATCCATCCAGCGCCTTTAGGTCTGACATCACTTACAGGAGAGTTTGGTGTGTCTGGTGTTCCAGTAATGTATTCATCAGGGATGAGGTTTTTATCATTCATACCCTTAGAAGACTCACATCGAACTGCAATAAATTAAATCAATTCTACAATTTTAGATTGTAGTTTACAAACTTCCATTTTATCTAACACTTTAATCTCTATTTCGTCTCTCTTCTTCTACTTCTTCTTCTTCTTTTCTATCTTCTTCTTCTTCTATCTTTCTTTTTCTTCTATATATAAAATGAACTCATTTTTTCGCCTTTGATTTTGACCTAAATAGGATTAAAAATCAAGACATTTCATGGAAATGTGATATGCAAAAATTGTAGCACATCATCTGACGTGTGTTATATGCCTATTTCCTCTACACTTCCTCGATAATCCTGTATTCCTATATTTTTTCGGCTGAGAGTTCACAGCCAATATCGGTTAAAATCAATGAAATTGTAAAATGTTCTATCTCTAATAAATTCCTCCTACATCCGCTACCACTTAACATCGTTGCGGATCCACTCAAAAGTGACAGAACGAAGAAACACCGGTTTGGGTTCGTAGTTGATTAAAAACAAATTGAATGGCATTTTAACGTTCCTTTTCGTTCTATGTTTGTTTTGAAAAAAAAAAAAAATGAAATCGACTGGGTGAAACGCACCATTGGAGTGGATTAAAAAAAAAACTTAAATGGACTGGGAGAAACGCACAATTTGATTTAACGAATCGAAGGTTTATTTATGCCATTTCTTATTTCGCTTTCGTTTTGCAGTTGATTAAAAACACTCGAAGGGAATTTCGCTTTATTTCCTTTTTTTTTTTCCGCATTTCGCTTTGCGCTGTGTTTTGTTTTTATTTTGATATTTAAACAGGGTTATTTTTTTGCTTATTCTTTATTTTACCCCGCCCCTCATACACACACACATCTCCAAACGACCAGGAAACGACGGGTACTCCGCTATTAATAAATATAATAAAGGTTTTACTACAAAAAAAAAAAAATTACATAGCATATGTAATGGTTATAAGGGATGTGTACCTATTGAAAAGTTTTCACTGAGATCATATGGAAAATAGAAATGAGACATCATGGACGTCATTACATTCTGTTGTGCAAAAATGCAGCTCATAAAAGCAACGAATGTGCAACATGTTTATCTTAATACTTGACAACCATTTTCTTGATATATTACCGCTTTGAAAACAATTCAAGGCCTATATTAACATCAATACGTTATGCGCAATCAATTCGAGTCGAGATACTTGTCTGAAATGCGATTTTTCTCCAAAGTTTAAAGCATTTTGTATATAATTGTTTTGTCTTTATGAATATATATCCTGAAAAGAGTTTTCTTTTAAAAAGATAAACAAAATTAATATTTCTTAAAAATATCTAAAAGATTCATGTCGAGGTATTTAATTTGTAAACGTACAAAAATTAATGAATAAACCATGAAATGTGTATTTGATAAAACAATTTATACAATGTTTCAAAATATAAAGCCACTTACTCGGTGTGGTAGTAGTCGTTTTAGTTGTTGTAGTCGTCGTCTTTGTTGTTTGAGATGCTGTAAATAAAGACATAAAAATAGCAACATTATGTGAGAAATATTTAGAAATTTTATGATTCATAAGTAAGTCATACTGGTAAAAATACAAGGAATTTCTTTTTTACTGTGTTTTTATGAAATTGAAATATAATAAAGTTAAAATTTGATGATTTAAACACAAAGAATTATAATAAAAGTTGCATCAACCATAAAAGCTAGAGTGTGTGTGATGGTGTTATATGTATATATCTAGCAAGAAATTTAATTCTTTATAAAGTTAGAATCTAATGTGTAGTACTTACCAACAAAACAAACGCCCACGTGTTTGTGCCTTGTATAGGCATGCGCGACAACAAAACTTGGGTTTTTATAAGCGGAAGTCTCGAGGTTGTCAGGAATCTACAGGCGCATGCACAAGAGAAGGGATTGAGATAGTGGTATAAAAGGCAGGTTGAGTGAGAAGGTTGTTGTTGTTGTCATTGGACGTTACAGTGACGCGTGCGTTAGCAGGTGATTAAGAGGCTGTTTTTTTTTTTGTCTGTCAAGTCGTGCACCTCGGTGAAGATCATATAAGTCGTGCACCTCGGTGAAGGTAAAGGTCATATAATATCCTAACTATAAAGATTAGCATTTAATATAATAACTATAGCTATGTTTTCATCTAATCCCTACGTTTATTTTATGCCAACTCGTGAGATACCAAGAGATCCCTAGTTGTCTTACCACAGGTTTACCTATGTTACAGATAATATGTATGCATAGAATTACTAAAATATACATAAACACTCGGTCAAAAGATAATGAAATATTCTTACTTGGCAAATGGAAACATGCTTCAACATCCAAGTTTACTTTGTAGTTTGGATTCTGATCATCTTCTTTTTCTTCCAAAATCACCTTGATTGCTGTCACTTTGTCAAATGTGGTTGAGATGAATGGTCCAGTAATTTCATTGGCACCAGGAAGTGGTTCGAAATTTTCAGATCCTGGACGTTGTACAAGGATTGTGATTTTCTTTGCATTACCGCTCACATCAACCTTGATCAGCTCTACTCCTTCAGGGTCATCGGTCAGTTTTACTGTGATGCTGGGTTTCGGGTCAGTGGATTCAGTTGGTGCTGGTACAATCCATCCAGGACCTTCAGGTCTGACATCACTTACAGGAGAGTTTGGTGTGTCTGGTGTTCCACTAATATATTCATCAGGGATGAGGCTTTTCTCATCCATACCTTTAGTAGACTCACATCGAACTACAACAAAAAGAAAACATTAAAATTTTTAATTTAACAATTGTATGTGAAAATATACATTACTCAATAAATTTATGGCCATTTATCGCAAACCTACAGTTATATTTTTTTCCAATATTATCAAAATATTAAGGAAGCAAGAAAAAAGAAGATATATTTTGTTTAGTTATTTTTTAGATGAGAATTAATAATTTGTATTATTTGGAATATTCAGATCATTATTTTCATATTTGTTATTGTATTCACAATATTTTGTTTCACGTAACGGCCATCTTTTTTCAGTTTAACCGATTGTCTGATTGTGTAAATTCCGAAATTATCAATTATTTTATTTCTCACCTGATGTTGTTGAAGTGGGTCCTGTTGTTGTTGAAGTGCTTCCTAATGTTGTGGTGATCGTAGGTGTCATTGTTAGAAAGAAGAAAAGAAAGCAAATTTTGTTACATATTTAATTTGTTTGAAAGATTTAGTGAAAACTTCAACAGTCTAAAGATTTTCGCTTATTTTCATGTATTAAAACATCCAATAGTGTATAATACAGATAAACAAATGAATAATTCCTTGAACATGAGTTGAGAAAGCTTTTTATTATTAATAGAAAACGAAAAATAATCGCTAAATACTGTATAGTTTAGTGAATATTACTGATATTAGAAATTGTGTATTTCATAGTGCCTGTTGTATTATTGATATCAGTCATGCAAGCTAATAGATACTCCACAGTGAATATTGTAGTTACAAACTATTTACTGTGAAGTCATTATACTGTCATTGATACCAGTATGGACTAACAACTATTGTTTTTTTATTCTCGGATCCATAGCACCATTTTCGCTTATGATTTTCAAAATCTTTAAACCGTGCTAGGTCTGTATAGTTCTTGTAATGGTATAGATATACCGTTTAAGAATATATATATTTATCAAGCAAAGAAAGTTCTGGAGTATTCTCCAATATTTTACCTGTGGTTATCAATGGTGTTGATGTTATTGTTGGTGTTCCTGTTGAAGTGGATCCAGTGGTTGGTCCAGGTCCTATAAGGTAAATACATTATTATGTTCAAATAAACATTTTTTACTACCATATGTAAACATGGAATGAAATCTTCTCATTGAATACAATAAAGAGAAATCATTCTTGAATAATAATTCATAATAATCTCAGATCGGTAGAACACTTAGAGAGAATATAGCTTGAATGTAACTACGTCATTGTCTAGTTTAAAAGAAAGAGAAATTAGGAAAGACTGATATTAAAATGAAACTGTTATCGAATTTTTTGTACAAAATGTATATGATGATAATTGGACATTTATCTCAACTGGCTTTTTATTTCGACTAGCAAGCCCACCTGGCGTTGCTCTGGACCGTATAAGACAATGAGAAAAATTTTGAACATATCTGTTATTCTTAGAATAGAGGAAATTTTTATGTTTATGTATGATTTGCCATCTTGAGCAAAAGAATATTTTACCTCCCCTAGGACGGGTATTGCATAACATATGTCTGGAATAATTGAAATTAGATTTAGTGTAAGAATATAAATTTGAGATTCTATCACAAATTATTAACAGATATTCAGTTGATATATTTTCTTGCTTGAATTTGAGTTCAGTATTAAAAAATACTATTAAAAAAATCAATATATACCCAACTTATATTCCTAAAAAAAAGAAAATAAATGACATGAAATGAACAAAATATCAACGACTATTTAAACATCTAAAGATTGCAACTCTTTTCAAAATGTTAAAAAATTATTATTTCTTTAAACTATTTTTTGTATGAACTAATTTTCTACTACATAACATTCCACACACACTTTTTATCAAAATAATTATTTAAAAATTAATAAAAATTTAATTGAATGCATGGGTTTAGAAATTGTGCAAAGAATATGAATAGATCATGGTAGAGAGTTTGTTGGCACTTTTTTCAACTGTCCACAAATATATTTACCTGCTGTAGTTGTTTTCTTTGTAAATGTTGTTATTGGAGATGCTGAAAATAAATATATAATTACATGAGCCACATTATTGGAGAAATTGATTCAACTTTATAATTTGTAACTAGTAGGGAAACTCAGAGCTGTCCGGGATTAAATGAGGATAAACAAATGTTTTACCTTCTCATACTATTATGGTCATCAAATCAGTGTATTCACCGATTTTCAATCAAATCAATTGATTGCCTGCACGTCTCCCCTCACCCATGCAGTGTACCTCATGGTAGTTTCACATACCTACCCCCTAGCGACATAATAGTCTACAATACATTTTTGTCTGCATTGTACTGTAGTTTATCTATTGTTCATTTTATACAATTATCTGTAAATAATGGCTACTCTTAAAGTTTAAAATGCAAAAGTCTAGTATCATGCTTTAAATGTGCTCTAAAAAAAACATTCATTTTGAATGCGCTTCTGTCATATAAAAGATTTACAGTTAATTTTAGAGGCTGAGTTGTTCTGCTTAACTGGTAATAAAACTTCTCAAATACATTTGTGATTTAACGTCCTTTCAAAGTACAAACTTTACTCATAATTGGACGTTATTCTGTTATCGTTTTTTCGATTATCAATTTTCGGTATTTATCAGATGTATTCCGATACAAAAGTTATAACTTTGTAAGAACATTTCCAGACACGTTAAGTATCTCCTTCTGAAATAAGGTAAAAAAATTGCATGTAACACTATCTATGCATGAAACGATTATTTAAGGCATATCATCGACAAACAACTCACAATATATGCATTAAACTTTAATTATCGTAATATTTTTAGAAACTATTTTCTACTGATTAACATTCTGCAGAGCAAGTTGGAATAAGTAGTACAACTATAAGCTACAATCATAGCTATTTTCTCATCTTAGTCATATTACAATAATGTAAAAAGTTGTTGGTAAATGAAAAGTAACCTTATTTGTATTACAATAATTCGGCTAATAACAGGAACTGCTAAAATAGAAGTAAAATACTAGGTTTGAGGAATATGAATGATTCTTACTTGGCAAATGGAAACATGCTTCAACATCCAAGTTTACTTTGTAGTTTGGATTCTGATCATCTTCTTTTTCTTCCAAAATCACCTTGATTGCTGTCACTTTGTCAAATGTAGTTGAGATGAATGGTCCAGTGATTTCAGTGGCACCAGGAAGTGGTTCGAAATCCTCAGATCCTGGACGTTGTACAAGGATTGTGATTTTCTTTGCATTACCGCTCACATCAACCTTGATCAGCTCTACTCCTTCAGGGTCATCGGTCAGTTTTACTGTGATGCTTGGTTTTGGGTCAGTGGATTCAGTTGGTGCTGGTACAATCCATCCAGGCCCCTCAGGTCTGACATCACTTACAGGAGAGTTTGGTGTGTCTGGTGTTCCAGTAATGTATTCATCAGGGATGAGGCTTTTATCATTCATACCCTTAGAAGACTCACATCGAACTGCAATAAATTAAATCAATTCTACAATTTTAGAGTGTAGTTTACAAATTTCCATTTCATCTAACTCGTTAATCTCTATCTCTTCTCTTCTATCTATCTTTCTTCTATCTTCTTCCATCTTTTCTTTCTATCTATCTATCTTCTATATATATAAAATGAACTCATTTTTCCCCTATTATTTTGACTTTAATAGGATTGAAAATCAAAACATTTTCTGCAAATGTAATATGCACAAATTGCAGCACATTATCTGACGTGTGTCATATGCCTAGTTCCTCTACACTTCCACGATAATCGTGGATTCCTATATTGTTTTGGTTGGGAGTTCACGGCCAACATCGGTTAGAATCAATGGAAGTTGTAAAATCTTTTCTCTCTAATAAATTCCTCCTACCCCTGCAACCACTTGACACCGTTGCAGATCCGCTCACAAGCGACAGAACGAAGAAACACCGGTTTGGGTTCGTAGTTGATTAAAAACAAATTGAATGGCATTTTAACGTTCCTTTGCGTTCTATGTTTGTTTTGAAAAAAAAAAAATGAAATCGACTGGGTAAAACGCACAATTTGATTTAAGCGAATCGAAGGTTTCTTTATACAATTTCATATTTCGCTTTATTTCCTTTTGTAGTTGACTAAAAATCTGGAAGGGAATTTCACTTTATTTCCTTTTTTTTCCGCATTTTTCATTGAGCTGTGTTTTATTTTTATTTCGATTTTTAAACAGGGTGATTTCTTCGCTTATTCTTTATTTACCCCCCCCCCTTTACGCACACACCTCCAAACAACCAGTAAACGCCGGGTACCCCCGCTATTAATAAATATAATAAAGGTTTTACTACAAAAAACAACAATGATATAAAATAAGTAATAGACATAAGTGATATCTATCTATTGAAAATTTTTCACTGAGATCATATGAGAAATAGAAATGAGACATAAACTTATTGCTAATCATGGACGTCATCACATTCTGGTGTGTAAAAATGCGGCTCATAAAAGCAACAAATGTGCAACACGTTTTATCTTAATTTTTGACAACCATTTCTTCGATATATTACCGCTTTGAACACAATTTAAGGCCTATATTAACATCAATATGTTATACACACTCAATTCGATTCAAAGAAACTTTTTTTGAAATGCTATTTTTCTCCAAAAATTAAAGCATTTTTTGTATAATTATTTTGCATTTACAAATATATATGCTGAAAAGAGTGTTCTTTTAAAAATGGAAGCAAAACTGAATATTTCTGAAAAATAAACAAAAGATTCATGTCGAGGTATTTGATTTGTAATCATACAAAAATTAATGAATAAACCATGAAATATGTATTTGATAAAACAATTTATACAATGTTTCAAAATATAAAGCCACTTACTCGGTGTGGTAGTAGTCGTTTTAGTTGTTGTAGTTGTCGTCTTTGTTGTTTGAGATGCTGTAATAAATAGAAGCAACATTATGTGAGAAATATTTAGAATTGTTATGATTTATAAGTAAGTCATACTAAGCAAAATACAAGGAATTTCTTTTTTACTGTGTTTTTATGAAATTGAAATATAATAAAGTTAAAATTTGATGATTTAAACACAAAGAATTATAATTAAAGTTGCATCAACCATAAAAGCTTAGACTGTGTGCGATGGTGTTATATGTATATATCTAGCAAGAAATTTAATTCTTTATAAAGTTAGAATCTAATATCCTAATTATAAAGATTAGCATTTAATATAATAACTATAGCTATGTTTTCATCTAATCCATATGTTTATTTTATGCCAAATCGTGAGATATCAAGAGATCCCTAGTTGTCTTACCACAGATTAACCTATGTTACAGATAATATGTATGCATAGAATTACTTATACTCGGTCAAAAGATAATGAAATATTCTTACTTGGCAATTGGAAACATGCTTCAACATCCAAGTTTACTTTGTAGTTTGGATTCTGATCATCAACTTTTTCTTCCAAAATCACCTTGATTGCAGTCACTTTGTCAAATGTAGTTGAGATGAATGGTCCAGTGATTTTATTGCCACCAGGAAGTGGTTCGAAATCCTCAGATCCTGGACGTTGTACAAGGATTGTGATTTTCTTTGCATTACCGCTCACATCAACCTTGATCAGCTCTACTCCTTCAGGGTCATCGGTCAGTTTTACTGTGATGCTTGGTTTTGGGTCAGTGGATTCAGTTGGTGCTGGTACAATCCATCCAGGACCTTCAGGTCTGACATCACTTACAGGAGAGTTTGGTGTGTCTGGTGTTCCAGTAATGTATTCATCAGGGATGAGGCTTTTATCATTCATACCCTTAGAAGACTCACATCGAACTGCAATAAAGTAAGTCAATTTGAAAATTTGTATTATATATTTTTTAAACGTTGTACTTGAATTTCAGAATTAAATATACATTTGGAAATTTTAAATCATTTTCATTACATTATTTCAAAATGTAATTATGAAAACCAGTTTTTAATTAGAAAAATCAAAGCTATTGAATTTAGATTTAATCAAATAACACATCTTCAATCTTTAGTAATCTTTAAATGTAAGGGTCATATTGAAACGTATTCGATATAAGCAATAAAAAGAAATTTTAAATGTGTATTTAGTTTAAAATATATGTCATTGTAAAATGAGGCTTGATTTGGAGTTCAGTTTATAAAGTACGATTCAATTTAACTAACCGGCGTCCTAGAGGAAGTTAAACAATTTAAAGTATGGTTGTTGTTGTTGTTGTTGTTGTTGTTGCTGGTGCTGCTGCCCAATTACCAACCTCCTCATTTTTTTTTTACACAGGCATCACCACTTATCAAGGCCAAGAGGCCACTCAAGGATAAGGGTTAAAGAGTATACAGTAGAAATTGGACAATATAGTAATCATTAGTAATAAAAATTCGGTAAATTTGATAACTTATATGGAACGGCTCATCAAGAACTTATTTACGTTAGACTTGAAGACAACCATATTGTAGTCAGCCGGAAAGCAGGTAAACGGAAGACAATTCCATAGGCGTGCAGTTCTAAGAAAGAAGCTTTGTTCATGGAATCTACGTTTAGGTTTAGGCACAGATAAAAAGTGGGGGGAATTATTGATAGTGTTTTCAGCTAGATGAGTGTTTCTTTTGAAAGTTTGGCGAGAGGGGACCATAGACTGAAGCTCAGTCGAACACTTTCCATGAAAATAACGATACATCAGAAACAAACTCGCAACATCTCTTCTGTGAGATAGAGGTTGCAGGGAAGAGAAAAGGACATCTCCTACGAAGCTACGAAGTCTATTTTGAACTCTATCAAGGCAGGACAAGTCCTTTCTAGCAGCTCCTGCCCAGATGTGGCAACAGTATTCCATCCTTGGACGCACCTGGCTCTTATAAAGATAGAGAATTGCATCAGCAGTGAGATATCAACCGGATCGATAGAAAGATCCCACCATTTTTCCAGCGGCCTTGGCAACAGATTTGATGTACGTGTTCCATTTAAGATCAGGAGTAATGGTCAAGCCTAGAAGCTTGTCAAAACGTGAGGTCTCCTGAAGACGAGAGCCATTCATTTCAATTGATGCCAGATGGTGATCAGAATGTTGATGATGTAAAGAGAGAAGCTTGGTTTTAGATGCATTAAAAGTAACCAGCCACTCCTTTCCCCATTGTACTACGTGCTCAAGATCAGAGGAGAGAGAATTGGAGAGAACTTGGTCGTTTACTGTCTTAGATGTGCTACCATAAATGGTAGTGTCGTCAGCATAAATGTCTACAAATGATGTAAGGATGTGATTTGGAAGATCATTAATGTAGATCAGGAAAAGAGTTGGGCCCAGGATGGACCTCTGAGGGACACCAGCATTAATACTGTGAGCTTCTGATTTTTGCCCCTCAACTACTACTCTTATGAACCTATCAGAAAGAAATGATTTAATAATTGAGAAGACATTTCCAGCTATACCATAGCTAGAGATCTTGTGAAGTAAACCTTTATGCCATACCCTATCAAAGGCCTTAGATATGTCAAGAGCAATTGCCCTAGAAAGGTTGCCTCCGTCGAGAGATTTGCTAATCCTATGAGATATAACTATAAGCACATCTGCTGTAGATCTAGCAGAATAGAAAACCATATTGAGTGTCACTAAGAAGGTCATTTTTGTTGAGATGGTTGATTACTTCTGTATTTAACACAGATTCCAGCAACTTACTCATGACGCACAGGAGACTTATTGGCCTGTACTGAGAGGGGGATGAGCGATCACATGAATTCTTAAATACAGGGCATACTGATGAAATTTTCCAGGGTGATGGGAAACTATTCTCCTTAAGACAACGTTAACAGTTTTGTAAGTATGGGTGCTAGTTCAGGTTGAAGTTTTTTGAGTACTATAATTGGAATACCGTCAGGGCCAGTTGCTTTACTGGAATCAAGGTTTTTGATTAGCTTGGCAACATCACATACAGATATACATATATCACATAGCGTGTTTTCTGATACAGGAGGAAATATTGGGTGTTGGTGGCCTTGGTTGCAAAGCGTAGAATTAACTGCAAAGTTCTTGGCAAAGGGTTTGGCTTTGTCTGATGCTGACGAGATTACCTCAGGTCCATTGATGATAATTGGGATAGAGCACACGCTTCTTTTCAGGATTCTGTTTGCTATTTGCCAAAACTGGTGGGAACCAAGCTGCTGCTCAGCTACTTTGGACTTAACGGATTGAGCATACAACTCTCTTGCGTTCTTTATTACTTTCTTACAATGGTTGCTGGCAGTCCTGAAAGCGGCTTTAGTGTCCATACATCTATTACATTGGAAGCAGTGGAAAAAGTGATTTCTGTGCGCAATGGCAGCAGCACATTCTGGAGAGAACCATGGCTCGCTGTTAGGTTTTAGCTGGAACTTTTTCGAGGGTATGAAACGGTCTATACCTACAATTAACCATTCTGTTAGGTCTGATACTATAGAGGACACATCCTTTTTAAACATGGAGCGCAGAGGTAGATCCGATATAAATGTACGGAAGCTATCCCAGTCAGCCTCAGTGTATCGATATATTGTACGATGGAGAGGTACGTCTGGGGACTTATTACATTTCATTTTTATCTTAATTGATACAAAGATTGGTCGGAAGATCCAAGAGGAGACAGAACAGAAACTGAAAATAGTTCAGGGCAAGTTGTGAGAAAAAGGTCTAGTAGGCTCGCATACTGGCCGTCATTGTCGGGCACACGGGTGGGTTCATGAACAATCTGAGTGAGGTCATAGGCAATGGAGAAATCATGACAGAACCTCCCCTCATCATCGGTCTTGTTTGAGTGGGTCAACCATTCGACGTTGTAAACATTGAAATCTCCACATACGTGAATGTTAGCTGAAGGATAAGCAGATAGGACTTGGTCAATTTTCTCAGATATGCTTTTAAAGATAGTAACTCCGCTGTTGTGGGGGCGATAGAGAGTAAATATAAATGCAGTAGTGTGAGCTAAAGCAATCCGGAAGCACATATAGGGTAAGTTAGGATCTTCTCTGGAGATGTCCCTACCACAAGGAAAGCCATCTTTAATATAGGCACATATTCCATGCCCATAGCGATCTTGAGGGTCAGATTTAGAAGTTAACTTAGAGTATCCTTTAATTGCAAACTCTTCTAGGGAAATAGCCTGTAAAGTACCGTTGTTGTAGCTGTTGTTGTTGTTGTTGCTTCTGCTGCTACCCAACCCCCTAGTTACTCATGGTAAAAATGGCTTTCGAAACAGACACTTCCAACTTCTTCATATGAAGAACAGTTTCGGAACAGATTCCCAAACCCCCTCTCATCACCCGCTACATCCCCATATTAAGAACGGCTCTCGGAACAGACACCCTATCTTGTGAGTGGGAAGAGATTTTCATGTAATAATGTAAGACGCTGAAACCAAACACTAAAAAAAACTTCGGATCGCTTACTAAGATTCGTTCATTTAGTCATGTCATATTTTTGGACGCTAAAAACAAACAGTAAAAAAAGGAAGTCCGTCTTGTTTACTAAGATTCGTTCATTTAGTCATGTCCAAATTTAGGACGCTAAAAACGATTTTATTATAACAAATAAATGTGTCTGTAACGGCGTGCGGAATTTAAATAAGATGTTGGGTAACAGTTTAGAGATAAAAAAAAAATTGCATGTGGCATTTGTTATTGCAAACCTACGGTAATTTGGTCCAGAGGGGAATTTCTGCAATCAAAATATTATACACAGGACAGGATAAAGGGCAAAAGTCTGTGTTTATGTGTATGTTCAGCTAAACGTAGAAAAATACAAAACGGTCAAATATAAATTCTGTATTTTGTCCATTGTCGATTCTCCAAATGTATATTTAAAATTTAGTGAAAAATATTCATTCTTTGAGGGTAAACTGGCCCAGTTTTTGTTAGGGTTGGTGTCTGTTTTATCATGGATTTTTAATGTAATTATGTAACAATTTGGAAAGAAAACAATGCCTGTATTAATTTGGAAAAATGCTGAGTCATTCACCTAAATATTTCGGAAATTATATCACTTACTGAACCTCACTGCTTGACGAGTCTGTAGTGAGGCAAATGTTGCCTAATCACTAACCTCACGTTCCCTTCATATCTGACACTGCTTTATTTGTCTGTACTGAAGCAATGATTGCTTATCTCTAACCACATCTGCCCTTCTGAACGAGTTTATAATGAGGGAAAGATTACCTAATCCATTTTCACACCCCCATTTTAAATCAGCACTGCTTGATGAGTCTATAATGAAGCAAGGGTTACCTAATCTCTATCAGCACTTTCTCTTCTGAACCAGCACTGATCGATTAGTTAATGGTGAAGCAAGGGTTACCTAATCAATAATTGCACATTGATTTCAGTAATAGTAATTACTATTATTTTTTAGGTGATATACTTTAATAAATCAAAGTGGTCCATATACTGGATAGAGCAGGTATGTTTAAAGACCGTATTGCTCAGGAAAAAACATTACTATGATTTGTTACACTATTTATACAAAAAATTATACTCGACGTTGCCTGAGAGTCATACTAGTAATAATAAATGATCATTTTTCTCACTGGCATATGTCAATCAACAGAAAGTGCTCAATATCCTAGATAGAACAGGTTGCGTTGCCCAGGAAAAAAGCATCACCATATTTTGTTATTCTATTTCGTAGAAGAAAATCTACTTAACATTGCCTGGAATTCGTGATACTAATAATGCAGTATACTATCTGGTAAGTGGAATATATTAATCACAGAGTGCACAATATCTTAGATAAAGCAGGTGCATTTAAATGCGGTGTAGCCCAGGAAAAAGGACTTCTTTGTTTTTTTATTATTATGTTGTATACTGGTTATCAGAGACATTTTTGCCTGGGTGTCGTAAGAATAATAGTAAAGTATAATATCTGGTAAGTAATATACGATAGTGAATCAAAAGTGCTCAATATACTGCATAGAACAGATATGTTTTAAAGTCTGTATTACCCGAGAAAAACAACATCACTATTTTCTGTTGTACATTTTTACACAAGAAAATATATTTAGCATTGCTTAGGATTCATAATAGTAATAATACAGTATCATATCAGGAAACTGGTATATAGTAACAAAAAAAGTTCAATACCTGATGTAATGGAATAACTTAACATCCCTTCATAGATGAAATGAACTATGGATATATTGACCCTCTCACGTGACTGAGGCAGAAGGAAAAAAGACGGGAAGAGAATAAGAAAATATGTCGAGTAACTCTTATGTCACATGTATTTTCTTGTAAATAAACCCCTTCGTCTTTCACCCATAACCCCGTGTTTCTTGCTGAATTCTTATTTAAAGTAAGGATATAACAATATCCTAGACAGAGCAGGTGTGTTTAAACACTGCATTGTCTCAGAGGAAGAACTTCTTTGTCTTTTATTATTATGTTGTCTACTATATAAAGTACACAGTGTTGCCCAATACAAATAATAATATAGTAACATTGAATAAGTAGAATAAGTTAGTCAACCCAAAGTGCTCAATATCTTAGGTAGAGCAAATATGATTAATAGCTGCGTTTCCCGGGAAGAAAAACATCACTATGTTTGGTTATTGGATCGTATACAAGAAAAGCTACCTGGTGTTGTCATGGATTTATGATAGCAATAAGACATTACTATATCTTATAATTGGCACATAGTAATCAAAGAGTGATCAATATCGTAGATAGAGCAAATGTGTTAATCACAGCGTTGACTGGGAGAAAGGCTTTCTTTGTCATTTTTATGTTTTATACAATACAAAGTACATGGTGTTGCCTACAAGCTAAAATAGGAATAATACAACACTATATACGATACAGAGTAGAATTTAGTCAATTCAAAGTACTCACTATTCTGGATAGAGCAGATATGTTTAAAGGCCACACAGCCCAGGAAAAACAGCATCATTGTGTTTTGTGATACTATTTTATCCAAGAAATTTACTCGAATTTACATGGGACTCATAATAGTAATATTACAGTATTACATATGTAAGTATAAATCAGTGTGCGTATGAGCTTATGTTTAACGATTAGAAACTGTACAAGATACAATCTCAGAATCTACACAAGATATATGCTTATAATTTTTTAATCATTTTTTTTTATCAAGATTTCTTTACATTTATGTTAAAAAAAATTCAGCCATCTTTCAGTCAATCAAATTCTTCTTTATTTCCATTCATTTAGCTTCAATTTTTTATATTAATATTTTCATCCATATTTTTTTCATATATTTTGTTTTTATTCAATTTTCTTCATTCAATTTTTTACATTCATCCCTCCGTCTTTCATTCATCCCTCCGTCTTTCAAAAATTTCCCTTCATTCGTTTTTCTTCAGTCAATTTTTTTCATTCATTTTTCTTTCATTTTCTTAGTTTGCTATCATTCATTTTTCATTCAGTTTTCTTGCATTTATTTTATTCATTTAACCTTTTTTTTATTCATTTTTCATTAATTTTCTTTCATTTGGTTTAATTTATTTCTGCATTCAGATTTTTTATTCATTCATTTTTCTTTATTTAGTTTTTATTCCATTGTTTTCATTCACTATTTTATTCATTTTATTTTTATTTTATTTCAATTTTCTTCATTCAATTATTTTCATTCATTTTTCTTTCCTTCATTTATTTTTATTCATTTTTCGTTCATTTTCTCCTATTTCAAGTAGTCCCAAATATTTAAGTATCCATCTTGATAACCCATCGCCGTAATTTATCTTCATTGATGGTATGTATTCTATTTTAAAATTATAATTCAAAAGAATTACGCTCCAACGTTGTAGTTGATTTGCTATGTGCATTTATACACCTTTTCTTGAACCAAACCAGTGGTTTGTAATCTGCTTTCAGAATAAACAGAGTTCTGTATAGAAATCTGGGAAACATTTTTCTGTTTAAATTATTACTTAACTTTTTTTTCAATTTGACTGTAATTTCATTCCATGGATAGGAACATTCTCGAGGCATGTACTTTTGGGTTTGTAGATACACTATTGAATTTGTGAAGCAATTCGGCACATAGACCCTTACTGCTAGCATCTGCCGCTACCATGATTTTCGTTTTTTTTAAATCAAAATATGCCAATGATAAGTCTGCTACCAAACAGTTTTTTTAAAAAATTTTTTCAAACACCTATTTGCATTCTTTTGACTATATTCACGTTATGCCATTTTTATCAAATCATTTAATGGTGCTCTCAAATCTATAGCAACTTACTAATCCTAAGAAAGCCTGCAAGGTTATCAAGTGTGAGCATATGCTTAATAGCTTCAGCTCTTTCTAGATCTGACTTTCCTCCTTTACTTTCAAACATCTGTCCTGAACATTTTATCTACTTTAAGAAAAATTCGCAATTTTCCGAACTCCTCTTAAATCTGTATTCTTCAATTCTCTGAAATACTGCTCTTATATGGGCTTTGTGTTGCATCTCATTTTCGCTTTTAACCAAAATATCATTCAAATATGTGATTGCATATTCAACACCCGCCAACATTGTGTCCATTATTTGTTGGAATAGGCTTAGAGCTACCTTCAATCCAAAAGGGATAATTAAGTTTAAAAATTACTTTATGTGTATTTATTGTTAGGTACTTCGAACATTCTTCACTAAATTTAACCTGAAGGTAAGTTTCCGACAAATCTAATTTTGACAACACTCTACTACCGTTTAATTTCGTGAAAATCTCTTCTGGAGATGGCAGGGGACATGCATGATCTTTCAAAAAGTAATTCAATTCAGTCGAAATATTAGCGCATACTCTGATTTTTTAGTCTTTCTTTTTTATATATACTCTTGGTGACATCCGAAATTTTGAAATTATGCCATTTTTTCTACCTTTCTAATTCCTTATGAATTGCGCCTAGTGCCACAAATGGTATTTTCTGTTGCGTATAAAAATCGGTTTAACATTTTCTTATAATTCGAAGTGAACTTTTGTTTTTGTGTACAAACCGTGTCCTGAAAAAACGCGAGGGAATTCGCTTTTCACATCCGTAATACATTTTTCTGTTTGTTTCATTTTATGTCTATAAATTACGCTAATTTTGTTACAGACCGAATTAATCTGTAGTTCCCATAAGTTGAACAGTATAATTCAATCTAACCTGAAAAGATTTTGTGAACCCAGAAGTACATATATTTTTGATGTGTGAATTTTTCTTATGAGCGACACATTACAATTCAGTTCTTTGAATTTTAACTTTGTACCTGGTACTCCTCTCGCAATCTTTTCTGTGTTCGTTAACTATAGGCAACCTATATTTTTCACATTTGTTCATTTAGTACTCATGTCCCCACTTCCTAAATCGAGTAACAATTCTACAGTCTGTTCATTTATTTTATATCTACGTTATTTCTTCTTTTACCTTCCTTCATTCCGTTATTAGACAAAACTACGTTCACCTTCGACTGTGACTTTTTTTTAAGTCTCTGTTTCGTCAGATAATGTGAACTTTCATGGTCTACGCACTCACAATTAAAACATATTTTATTCCTAAAGAAACAGTCTTTTTATATGCTTTTCACCACATGCACTGCATATAACAATTCTTTCTTTATTTAGATTCGACTTTTGTCTTGCAGTCTGTATTCGTGGTATTCTTTTCTCTTCACTCTGATTATTACCTTTTTAAATATTTATTAGACGCTGGCATTCATTCATCCATTATCTTTTGTAGCGTAACATTTGGATCCTGTTACATACTGCTAAGAATTCTTGTCGTAATGTTTTTATTCTTTGGTGCCGTTAAACCTTGGACAAAAATGAAAGGTTTGAACTTGTTGCTTGATAATTGCGTCAAATTAAATGTCCCACGCTGCATTCACCATATTAGCAGACGTAACAAAATCATCGTCTTCATTGTTTTCAGTACGAAAATATGCTGCAAACAGTGAACCAATATCTGGGTAGTATTTATATTCTGATAGTGAATCTAAGATTCCTTCAGCTGAAAAAATCCTTGAACCTATTGAATTTGTGATTCTAGACAATAATTCTTCCAAAACTAATTTTTTTTTTTTGCCTGTTGTTTGAATAACTTTTCAAACATCTCTTGTTGTTGGAGTTAGAATTGTTAGTATTGTTTCAAAGTAGCTTGAATCACTTTAACCAATTCTGTAATCTGTTACATTTTTTTGTTTTGTATGAATCTTTGAGAAAAAATATTAATCCAATTTGTGTAGACAGCAACTTTTTTTAACGTGAGAAAGAGGGAAAATTTTTACTTTCCATAAGTATTGAATAAAAATCTTTTTATATGTTCCTCGTTAAGTAAAGAAAAAAAAACTGAGGAGAAAAATATACTCACTTTCTGTAAGTGATGATGACTTGCTAACATTCTTTGTAAGTTTTTCTTTTTTTGCGATGTTGTTTCGATTAGTTCATCATTAGACTGTTTTCTATCTTGTGGAATTTGTTTTGAATCCTTTTGTTCCCACTGATATAATCCTGGGAAAGGGATATATATCGTTTGAAGTAGCTGAGCAGCCTTACTTTATGTTGAATAATAAATATGGCATGCTGCAATATAAACGAGTATCATAGTCGAAATGGAGTTCTTAGCAGGTTTAGGTACTTTTCGATATCTCTCCAAATGTCCCTACCAGCCAGTATTCATGGCTTAACCAGCCAATCACAATATTGCAGGAGGAAAGACCCGGATATACTTATATTCGTAGCATCATTCATTCATTTTACTTTATTCATTCACTTTCTTTCATTTCTCTTTCACTCATTTTCTTAATTTGTTTTGAAACATTTTTTGCATTCATTTTCCTCCATGTAATTTTTAAAAATTCATTTTCATCCATCTTTCTTTCATTTATTTTTATTCATTTATTTTCCTTCAATTTTCTTCATTAATTTTTCATTTTTCATTTTCCTTCATCAATTTTCATTAATTTTCTCTAATTTGTTTTTTGCAATTCTTTTTTTATTTATTTTCCATTGTTTTTTTTATTCATTTTTCATTCTATTTTTATTCACTTCCTTTTCATTTATTTTTCACTAGAGGAGGAGAAGCAGTCATAAAATATGCTTAAATATATTTTAATTCAAGCAGATTTCGTATTTATGTATATAACCAATTCTCTATTAAATTACATTGTACCTAACATATAGTACTGATTTCAAAAGATAAAAAAAAATATGACTTGCATGCTATCAGCTAGAATCGGAACCAAAACATTTGGCACTCCAGCCATGTTCCCTACCATTTAAGGTACCGGCAGATAGAAAAGAAAGATTGAAAATTAAACCATTTCAAGCTAAAAATTTGCGCATGCGCAAAAGTAATAGAAATATGTCGGCAAGTTGAAATATACATTTTGCATTTCAATTTGCTAACATATATCTGAATGCATTATTCATCAATCTGAACAAAGATTTTACTCGTTATAAACCATGTTTTGTAGTCATGAAACCATCTTCCCAGATATCATCACTTCCTTTTTGGAGAACTAGTGAAAATACAGTACCTGTTCTGTGATCCTGATATCATCATTACAGGGATGACCATCAATATTTTTAGAGACGGGAGGGGGCAAGGTATTAGTTGTTCTTTATACGTTATCATTATACAATTATTGCTTTATTTGATATTCCTTTATCTTTTTCTTTAGTGGAGTGGAGGGTAGTGTAGTAATTCTTTTGTGGTCATACGACAATCCTCCCAGGCATCGTCTCCTCTTTTTTTAGTAATAAGTGATAATGTACTGCCTGTTTTGTTGTTCTGATACCATCATTACAGTGATTACTTTACTCTTTTTTGGAAGTGGAGGGGGGTGATAGTGTATTATTTTTCTGTTGTCAGCAGACCATTCTCCCAGGGATCATCCCTGCCTTTTTTCTGAATTATAAATACTGTACTATTTATTCGGTGGTCATGATACTATAATTACAGGGATTAACATAATATTTTTTTTGGGGGGGGGTAGTATAGTAAAGATCATCCTCCTAGGTATGATCTCCTCCTTTTTGATATTACTAATTTAGTGATAAAAACACTTATCCATTCATCGAATCTTCAAAGAATAACATCATTTCTCTTCAAATTATGGTGGTGTGAGGCAGTTATGTAGAGGTATTTGTTATGTTATCGTGCAAAAATTAATGAATAAACCATGAAATATGTATTTGATAAAATAATTTATACAATGTTCAAAAATATAAATCCACTTACTTGGTGTGGTAGTTGTCGTTTTAGTTGTTTGAGATGCTGTAAATAAAGAAATTAAAATAGCAACATTATGTGAGAAATATTTAACATTTTATGATTAATAAATTAGTCATTCTAAGCAAAATATGAGTAAATTCTTTTCTATAAACAAGAAATATGATAAAGTTAAAATTAGATGATTAAAATACAACAGGTTTACCATGACAGGGATAACATTTATGTATAGAATTTGTAAAATATACATAAAAGACTGTCAAAATATGAAATATCCTTACTTGGCAAATGGAAACATGCTTCAACATCCAAGTTTACTTTGTAGTTTGGATTCTGATCATCTTCTTTTTCTTCCAAAATCACCTTGATTGCAGTCACTTTGTCAAATGTAGTTGAGATGAATGGTCCAGTGATTTTATTGGCACCAGGAAGTGGTTCGAAATTTTCAGATCCTGGACGTTGTACAAGAATTGTGATTTTCTTTGCATTACCGCTCACATCAACCTTGATCAGTTCTACTCCTTCAGGGTCATCGGTCAGTTTTACTGTGATGCTGGGTTTCGGGTCAGTGGATTCAGTTGGTGCTGGTACAATCCATCCAGGGCCTTCAGGTCTGACATCACTTACAGGAGAGTTTGGTGTGTCTGGTGTTCCACTAATGAAAGCATCAGGAATGAGGCTTTCATCATCCATACCTTTAGTAGATTCACATCGAACTGGAATTGGAACAAAAATAAAACAATAAGAAAATGTTCATTTAACAATGTGAAAATAAAAATACTCAATAAATTCATGGTCGTATTCCACCCTCTTTATTTAACAATATTTTTTCAGTACTGATAAAATATTATAGAAGCAAAAGAAACTAGAGCACATATGTTGTTTAGGAATTTTGGAGATGAAAATTAATAATGTATATTATTTAGAATATTCAGATCATTATTCTCATATTTTTTGTTATATTCACAGTATTTTGCTCAATGTAATGGTCATCCATAGCCTACTTGTCTTAATTCTGAAATTATCAGTTTCTTAATTTCTCACCTGATTTTGTTGTAGTATGTCCTGATGTTGTGGTTATTTTAGGTGTCACTGTTAGGAGGAAGAAAAGAAAGCAAATTTTGTTATATGTTAATTTTTTGAAAAGGTTTAGTGCAGATCATATCATAGAAAATAGTTGCAAATCGGAAGACGGAAATTGTGAAATAGATAATGTATAATAGATAATATGGACAGATAGATATATTTCTCTGTCTCTCTATCTGTCCGTTCCATTTTTTGCCAGGAATTACTGGGTGTATCTGGCTGTAATCTTGTTTTAACTTTTGTTATGACACGGTGCAATGAACCATATATTATAGTATCCATTTGATTCACAGTTAGAGATAATAGGGATTAATCATCATAATACTGTACTATATTTCATCTTGACATTTGTACTACATTTCATCTTGACATTTGTACTATATTTCATCTTGACATTTGTACTACATTTCATCTTGACATTTGTACTACATTTCATCTTGACATTTGTACTATATTTCATCTTGACATTTGTACTACATTTCATCTTGACATTTGTACTATATTTCATCTTGACATTTGTACTACATTTCATCTTGACATTTGTACTATATTTCATCTTGACATTTGTACTATATTTCATCTTGACATTTGTACTACATTTCATCTTGACATTTGTACTACATTTCATCTTGACATTTGTACTACATTTCATCTTGACATTTGTACTATATTTCATCTTGACATTTGTACTATATTTCATCTTGACATTTGTACTACATTTCATCTTGACATTTGTACTACATTTCATCTTGACATTTGTACTACATTTCATCTTGATATTTGTACTACATTTCATCTTGACATTTGTACTACATTTCATCTTGACATTTGTACTATATTTCATCTTGACATTTGTACTATATTTCATCTTGACATTTGTACTACATTTCATCTTGACATTTGTACTATATTTCATCTTGACATTTGTACTACATTTCATCTTGACATTTGTACTACATTTCATCTTGACATTTGTACTACATTTCATCTTGACATTTGTACTATATTTCATCTTGACATTTGTACTATATTTCATCTTGACATTTGTACTATATTTCATCTTGACATTTGTACTATATTTCATCTTGACATTTGTACTACATTTCATCTTGACATTTGTACTACATTTCATCTTGACATTTGTACTACATTTCATCTTGACATTTGTACTATATTTCATCTTGACATTTGTACTACATTTCATCTTGACATTTGTACTACATTTCATCTTGACATTTGTACTATATTTCATCTTGACATTTGTACTACATTTCATCTTGACATTTGTACTATATTTCATCTTGACATTTGTACTACATTTCATCTTGACATTTGTACTACATTTCATCTTGACATTTGTACTACATTTCATCTTGACATTTGTACTATATTTCATCTTGACATTTGTACTACATTTCATCTTGACATTTGTACTACATTTCATCTTGACATTTGTACTATATTTCATCTTGACATTTGTACTACATTTCATCTTGACATTTGTACTACATTTCATCTTGACATTTGTACTACATTTCATCTTGACATTTGTACTATATTTCATCTTGACATTTGTACTATATTTCATCTTGACATTTGTACTATATTTCATCTTGACATTTGTACTACATTTCATCTTGACATTTGTACTACATTTCATCTTGACATTTGTAACATTTTCTTATTTCGAAAAGCTTCTATAATACAAAACACACTATCAAAGCATAGTTACATCCTTGATTATGTTATTAATCAGAAATAAAACCGTCAAAATGTATTTCTAATTTGGGTTGTGCGAAGTGTGGACATTGGCTCAGATAACAAATTTGTGCAGAATAAACTGAAGCTCTTTAAATTTCAGTCTGAAAGAATAAAACTACTTAAGCACATGATCTTAAATATGTTAAGAAGTCCTTCATATGATGTTTGAGAGCAGACCATTTAATAGCATGTGGTATCAAATCAAGAACTGGTTCTACAAGGCCAGTGTTAAATTTCTTTAGCTCAAAAAGTAGAATCATCACGTTTAGTTCAATAAGAATGACCCTCAAATCAACATGGTTCAGGAAGAAATAAACATATTTCACCAATGATACATTGGCATATATGTATGGTGCCTGTGACAAAGACTGTCAATGACTGGTCTAACCAGCTACAGATCTAGAGGCAACCAATTACACAAGTTAAAAATGGGGAGGGTAGCGAACTTTTTAGAACGAATGGAAATAATTTGTCTAGTGTGTCATATTTGAAGCAAGACTTACAAAAGTATATTTGGGCTGTAAAGTGATATGGTGCTCATGAACGGGCAGTGCAATTCTGTAAGGATTGATATTTTCTATAAAGAAGTTGTAATCACCATATATATCCATAAAATAAGAAAATAAAATAATTTAATTATATGTGATTGCATTGGTCAGTATGATCAGCTAAAAATATGCAAAACTAATACAAAACAGCAGCAAACAATTAAAACTTTGTAAATGTGAAAATTATATCATCTTCAACAAGCAGGGCCGCAAATCTAACTTTCTACTATCGCACTCACCTCCTCCAAATCCAAAGTTGCATTAACTTGTAGAAAATAAATGTGTGTGTGTGTGTGTGTGTGTTTTAATTTCTAGGATGAGATTTACTATTGGGCATAATAGCCAGGGAGGATAAAAGATGAACATATCAAGATATTTAAGTTGACAAGTATCTTGAACTTTTTTTTCTACCCACGTCAATAATCTGTGACACTTCTGTTCTAACATGGAGTAAATGACGTCTTACTTTTTTAAATTTCCAAACTGCATAATACTATAACTACAAGACTAAGTTCTAATCTTATTTGCAATTTCTTCATCCTGAATTACAGATTTTTGTAAAAGCATGTAATGCTGTATATTATGTAGATTTTTGTTATGTAGTTGTTACATATTTTACCTGTGCTACTCAATGGCGTTGATGTTATTGTCGGGGTTCCTGTTGGAATAGATCCGGTCGTCGTTGTTGGTACTACAATATAAAATAAATTAATATCTTAGAATCGCTTTTAAAAATATATGTTAATGTGGAATGAATTATTCTAAGTGAATAAAATAAAGAAAAATTATTCTGGCGCTTATGTCAATGGATACTTAAATCTAAGGGAGATAACCTGCATAGATATAGCAAAAATAAGTATATTTTGCTAGATATAATTTGCAACGCTTATTAATTAACGTACACAAAACAAAAAGTAAACCTGTTACAATGAAACGATGGTAATTAATCAAAAACAAAAATTAAATAAACTTGTTAATGAAAATAAAAAATAAACCTTTTGAAGGTGATTTTGAAGTATTTAAACTGTCAATTAAAAATTTTTTTAAACGAAAATAAAAAATAGGAAATTTGTTTTTCTTTATTCTAGGTCAGCGTCAGGATGATTAAAACTTTTTTGAAGGAGATTTTGAAGTATATAAACCGTCAATTTCTGGCTATGATGAAAGTTTAATTTTTTTTTCTATTCTGTAATTTCACCTAGCAATTTAATATACAAAATATACCGTAAAAATTGAATTTAATAATAAAATCTTGCACTGTCCTTTCTCTACTTGAGTACCTGTATTGTCAAAACTCTTATCATAAAAAAATTAAATAAATAATAATTATCCATAAAATTTAAAATGTACAAAAATATATAAAAAAGGAAAAAATAACGACGTTCAAAGATTCTGACCAAAACAAAGTGTCCGTTTTTTTTTCTCTTAAATAAACGAAGCATTTTTCATTGGCTAATTTGGAGAACAACTTCTTGATTGTTATTGACGGTTTAAATACTTCAAAATCTCCTTCAAAAAGTTTTTTTTTCATTAATTAACAAGTTTATTTAATTTTGTTTTTGATTAATTGCCATCATTTCAAACAAATTTATTTAATTTTGTAGTTGATTAATTAACATTATTTCATTGTAACAGGTTGTTTACTTTTGTTTTGCGTACGTTAATTAATAAGTTTATTTTGTTAATTAACATTGTTATATTTTAAGTTTGTAGATTAACTTGTTTTATTTTTTTTTTTTTTGTTAAAATTTCCGGGACTAACTTCACCCGGCGCTTGCCGGTATAATATTCATGTATTTTTTTTTTTTACTGCTTAGTGCTTCTTCGCCGGCTTCGGCAATTTCTGGGATTAACCTCATTCAGTTTGATCACTAACTTGTTTCCTTTTTGTAAACTGCTTCAGCAATTTCCAGAACTCGGCTACAGTAGTTGTATAATCATTTTTTTTTTCATTTAACATGCTTTCATTGTTGTACTGATCATTTCAGCGTCGCAAATTATACCTTGCAAAATATGCTTACTTTTGCTATGTCTATGCTGGTTATCTCCCTTAGATTTAAGTATCCGTTGACATAAACGCCATCATTCTTCAGTTATAGAATAAAAAAAAAATTGTAATGTTGTGCATGAAATTAATATAACAATGTAGAAATAAATGTGTTAAAATATAGTATATTTTGGAAACTGTTATCTACATAATATACTAAAACTACGATAATTTTGATTTCTGGCTTGTTTGCAAATTGAATATTTTAGCTGCTGGAAATAAGAAGTGATATAAATAAAGGATAGGAGAGAAGTCGTAAAAGAATGAGAATGACTTGAATATTTAACTGCTTAAAATCAATAATTCCATTTCTTTATTATTTATGTCATTTAATTACGTTTGGTGATGCAAGTCACATAAGGTGAAATATCTATCTATATTACAGATGGGAACAAGAGTACTCATTCATTCTCAAGCAACACCAAGTGAGAATTTAGTATTCATTTTATTGTTGAAATGTTCAAATTTCACATAAAAACAGATTTTATATATCTATATCAGATATTATAAATTTTATATAGGTTTTAAAATATCAAATTTCTAATGATGAGAAATAACAATGTATGAAAAGAAATCGTATGATCTTAGATTTGATTTGTTTTATAGCATTTCAGCTCTTTTCAGGTTATTTTTATGGTAAGCCACTGGCGTAGCTAGAGGGGGGGCGGCATTTTGAGAGGGTAAAAATAGAAAGTAGAAAAATAAATAAAAATAAACAAAAGTTAAAAAATATGAAATTTTATACCAAAAAGGTTGTAAAAAATCGGAATTTTGGGGGGTATCGGAATCAGAAAAAATGTGTCCCTATTTTCTGAGCGTCAGGGGGGGGGGCGGCATGGAGGCGCCATTTTGAGATGGTAAAAGGGGATAATCGAAAAAAATGCTAACAAAAAATCTGAAATTCATATTATTGTTGAAATGTTCAAATTTCACATAAAAACAGATTTTATATATCTATATCAGATATTATAAATTTTATATAGGTTTTAAAATATCAAATTTCTAATTATGAGAAATGACAATGTATGAAATAAATCGTATGATCTTAGATTTGATTTGTTTTATAGCATTTCAGCTCTTTTCAGGTTATTTTTATGGTAAGCTCAGTCATTTGGGAAACGTTTTTATGCTTTAAGTATTTAATATCTTCAGATATGTTTTCATATTGTACAGTTCCACATAATTCATCACATGCAGTTATTTTTAGATATTACCTTATGATTATATACTTTAATAATATTTGTAGTTTTTCTATTAATCCCACCTTAACATATTTTCATATTGGCTCACTGCTTTTAGAAAAGATTGTCTATTAGGCTGACAAGAGGGTTCTAGCAAAATTTTTAATCTTGAGTTACAATTATGTATTTTCAAATAAGTTTTCGTTATAATACCTTTATTTTATATATAATTTTAAAGAGCGTTTTTACTATATCTAATCGTTTAAATTACAATCGTTTTAAAACAATTATGTCTTCTTTTCAGAATGTTGAATGAAAGATATAAAATAATCAAATTCCCACAATGGTCTTATTTCAATGAAGTTAGGCCGAAAATGCTGCTGAAACAGCTTGCGATATCAACGAATCGTTTGGCCTAGGAACCACTATTGAACGCAAAATGGTGGTTTAAGAAATTTCGTGATGGCGACAAGAGTCTTGAAGATGATGAGCACAGTAGTCGGCCATCGGATGTTGACAATAATTAATTAAGAGCCTTAGTCGAAGCCAATCCATGCACAACTGTTTGAGAACTTGCTTCTGAATTAGACATAATATATGCAACGATTTCCAACCACTTGAAAGAGATTGAAAAGACAAAAAACTTGATGGGTGCTTTACGAATTGAACGACAACCAAAAGAAACGCTGTTATGAAGTGTCATTTTCCCTTCTTTTACACAAGAACGATCCGTTTCACGATCAAGTTGTGATTTGCAATGAAAAGTGGGTTCTTTATGACAACTGTCAACAATAAACTCAGTGATTAGACGCCGACAAGGCTCCACAACACTCCCTGAAACCAGGGTTGCATTAAAAGAAGATCATGCTGATTGTTTGGTAGTCTTCGATCGGTTTCGTCTATTACAGTTTTTGAATATAGGTGAAACTATTACGGTGAAAAAGTACTGTCAACAAATGGATGAAATGCATCAGAAACTTCAGTCAACAGAAAAGGCCCAATTCTCGTTCACGACAATGCCAACTACATGCTGCTAAACTGACCCTGCCTCATTCGCCTTATTCTTCAGCCCTCTCGCCTACCGACTACCACTTTTTTAAGCATCTAGACAACTTTCTGCATGAAAAATACTTAAAAAAACCCAAGCGATATCAAAAACGTCTTCATCGACTTCATCACCACCAGAATGCAAGATTTTTATGTTACTGGCATAAATAGACTTGTTTTGTGTAAGCAAAAGTGTGTTGATTCTGATGGTGCTACTTTTGATCAATTAATTTTTGTTTGAACCAAGATATGTTCATCTGAATGTAAAAGTTAAAAACCCCAAGAACTTTCTTGTCAACCTGATAATACCTATGCTAGTTTTTTCAAACAACTTTTTCATTTGGTTAGTGTTTTTGGCTTCTTATTTGGTGGTATATGAATCTTTGCAAATTTAATTATTATATTAGAAATATATTAATACTTTTAAGATCGTTAAATAACTATTTTTAATGTAAATTTATGCATATAAGATCAAATACAATTTCATATTATACCAGGAATTATTCTATTTAAACCATAGTCATTATCATATTCGGTTAATATCTCTTAAACATGCGCGAATATGTTTGACTGAGTTTAGAAATTGACTTCTAAATTAACATATTTATGACTGAGTTTTAATTTATCTTCCTTCTATCTCAAGTTCATTCTTATCACTTCTGCACATATTTTCTTTGATCTTACTCTGTCAACAAACCCTATTACCTTCAACTTTTCTACATTTCCTAATCGAAGACATTTCATCCATTCTTTTAACATGATCAAACAAATAGAATTTCCTGTTCTATCCTAATTTAACCATCTTTCTCTAAGGTCATCACATATAAGTTTGTCTTTAAAACTCACATTAGACATCCATCATATGATTCTTATATCATTTCTACCCACGCAATACATAGCCTCAATCCTCACCAGCCAGATTTCACTTCTCTTCATGATCACACTGTAGACACATGTCTGAAAGACGTTTTCCTTAATTGGCTGCAGTAATAACACTCGAATCACAATGGGCGCAATAATATCAATGTGAAATATCTATCTTCATGGATTAAAAACGGTTTCAGTTTCAAATTGCATATAGTGACAACATTGTGGAATGGTTTTATTTTTAATGTTGATTGATATTGTAAACTGAACCTTTATCTGAAAACTTTAATCAAGATTTTTCTTTTATTTGGAAAGCAAAATATTTTATATATAATCTGATTTTCTACATTTTATTAAATATTTTGTTTTTTTGTTTGTACCAAAATAGAATAAATTTATAAAAAAAATCATGAATAAATCATCAATAATTTTCTCAAAATATAAATCCACTTACCTGCTGTGGTAGTTTTCTTTGTAAATGTTGTTATGGGAGATGCTGAAAATTAATATATAGTCACAATTGCAACATTACTGGAGAAATAGTTGAAAAATTTATTATGTATTAGTCATTCTTTAATTTTCCTGATATGTAAAATGATTGTATGCTAAAGTTAAAATTAGATAATTTAAGCGAAAATAATTTTTATTTAAACTGCATTAATCATGGAAGGGTTTGGTACATAGTAAACTAGCTATATCCAATATCATAAATCTTATTTGATATATCTGTTTCTGTATATATAGACAAAAACTATGAAAACTGACATTAATTATATCTCCCTTGGTTAAGGATATATTTCATGAGAACATTCATATATCTTGGCTAAAGAACATTTAAAAAGTTGTTATACAAGAAATACTTTAAAGATATGTCAAATTTCAGTGTTTACAGGAGAAAAGATATCTAGATTAGAATTTTGTCAATGGTAAGTTGGTAAAACTAATAATATAGCTTAATCTGAATAAAAAATGTAATTTAAAAATTTTTATACTAAAATTTACTTCTATCTCCGTTTATAAATAAAATACATTTTTCAGGCAGATTACGGAGAAAATGTTTAGAATTAAGAAAGCCCTATTTTAGGGTCTACAACAGTACATTTAGGAACCTTTTTCTACTCTATATGATTCTCTAGAAAGCTTACAGGAAATTTTTAGCAAGCGTTAAACTTGACATAATTATCGTTATTTTCTTATCTAAGCTATACATTAATAAAAACAATAAATGAAAAATACATGTTTATTTTATAACTAGGTTAATCAAAACAATATAAATATTTATACATAAAATTGTTAAAATATGGGTAAAACATTAGATTTGATTAATGTGAAATATCCTTACTTGGCAAATGGAAACATGCTTCAACATTCAGCCATACTTTGTAGTTTGGATTCTCATCATATTCTTTTTCTTCCAGAATCACCTTGATTGCGGTTACTTTGTCAAATGTAGTTGAGATGTATGGTCCAGTGATTTTAGTTGCATCAGAAATTTGTATGAAATTTTTTAAGCCTGGATATTGTACAAGAATTGTAATTTTCTTAGCATTACCGCTTACATCAACTTTTATCAGTTCTACCCCTTCAGGGTCATCGGTCAGTTTAACCTTAATGCTGGGTTTCAGATCAATAAATTTTGTCGGCACTTGTACAATCCATCCCGCTCCATTAGGTCTGACATCATTTATGGGAGAGCTTGGTGTGTCTGGGGTTCCAGTAATGTACTCATCAGGGATGAGGCTTTTATCAGTCATACCATTAGTGGACTCACACTGAACTGCAAGAGAATAAATCAATTTTACTTATTTGTAGTCATCATCATGGCTACCTCTCATCAGTAAGGATGGTAGTCATCTGCTTTGGTACCGGAAAAACACACACTCCAATGCATGGATACTTTTTTCAATTGTACGCTATGTTGTACTCCAGAACACACACCTTCATTCACAAATTCATGTGCTATTTGCCACATATTGTATCCTAGATGACTAGAGCAGATGAATAATTTGCAACGATTGTCTGCAAATTGACTATATGCTTTATTAGGCTCTTCTGCCCAAGAACACCATTGGTACTTGGGCGTTGGTTCATCTGGTACCTCACAGTATTAACACAGTATTAACAGAGAATAATGCTCCAAGATAGCATGGGTATATTAGTAATAAGAATGATAAATGAAGCAACATTCTCCAACTCTCCGATATTTAGCCATCATGACCGGATCCAGTTTCATATCATATATAACATAGGTACTATTTAACCCAGTGGCTGGAGATTTATTCTGTTCTTTACAGTCTCTTCTCTATCATTATTTCCATCGTAGGTTCTCGGTTAGGCTCCAATCTCTGATCCTCATTGTAAGATATTCACAGCGAAAACTACTCTATCTACTACAACTCTATTTAGTATCAGGTGGAATTTCTATGACTAATTTTCATTTCCTTTCCCCCAAATTCTCGTCTTTGGAATACATTACCACAATGATGTTTCCTTACAGATTACAACATGGTCGTTTTAGAATCGCATGTTAATAAATATCTGTCATCAACAATCTCGATAAATAATCAAACTTTATTCATCCCATTCATAAATTTTTTAATTATACCCTACATCATTCAATTGGTTATGCTTCCATTTCATTAATTCTTATCGTCAAATGACTTTTAGCCTTATTAAGTTGTGATTCATCAATAAAAATAAATAAATAAATAAGTTCAAGACATATTATCACTGATACCGAGTTGACCCGAAAATAATCGCAACTAATGAGTCATTGTATTTCCTGTAAAGCTCCCAAATTCTGTTGCTATCAGATAATGTTATTTTTGTATTGATTCTTATTCCAAATTGAACAGTAATCTGAAAGCTTAAAGAATACATATTTCTGCATATATATATATATATATATATATATATATATATATATATATATATATATATATATATATATATAGTAATAAGTAACAATACTCTACATCTAAATACAATTTAAAGGCTTAAAAAATTCATACATACTAGAATTGTCCACATATATACATGGTGCAAGAAACGCATCGATTAACAATCAGTTTTAAGTGACAGTCTTTTAGAGGTTGATAGTTTAATTCTTACTGCAGATAATAATAAAAAATAATCTAATATATAATTAACACTTCTCTTCAAATGGAATGTGAAATATCTATCATTAAAAAAGGTTTCAGTTCAAAATTGCATATAATGGCAACTAATATGCAAAAATAATTTACTTAGTAGCAAGCAATATGGATTTCGTTTTGTATGATCGACAGGTTAATGATAACTGTAATATTGCACAGGATCAATCAATATATCGACAAATACTTCGTTTCTAAAGCTATAGTGCTTGATATATAAAATTGCATGGACAGAGTTTGACATAAAGTTTTGCTTCACAAGGTTGATAGCTATGAAATATCTTGTTATATCCTCTCAACCATCAAAACCTTTCTGTCTGAATAGTCTATAAAAGTGGTTGGTGATGAATTTGAAAGCACATAGTATCAATGTTGTCATACCTCAAGGATTCATTCTGGACCCACCCTTCTCCCTGATATTTATCACTGATCTTCCTAATCATAGTTTGAGATTTTTCGTTGACATCTACACATATGGCACAACCATATATGGTAAGCACTCCAGCACTGATGATCAGAATTTTACTGATTCTCTTTCTCCTGACCTGGAACACATGGAGCAATGAGGGAAAAATATCTTATTACATTTAATGGCTACAAAATCAAATTTCTTTCCTTTCACTGCCAATGCTCTTATCCTAACTTTCCACCAGTTGAAATAAATGGCTCTATTCTTGAAAATTTTCCCTGCTTTGATAAGCTGCAAATACCTTCATTCCAGACCTAAAAATGGAGCTTAGATCAATTCCATTCCTATAATCGTTGGAAAAATGGTTGGATCATTCTACCACTCCAGAAAGTACTTCAGTCAGATATGTCCTAAGATGGAGTACAGCTGTTACATTTGTTGATGTGCTACTGAGCGCACACTACCTCTATTGACAGACTTTTAAATCTGATGGAGGATGATCTGTTCTTTTACTTGTAGCCCCTTTCTTATAAAAGAGATATTGCTAGTCTTCCTTTACTCTATCATGATTTTCATAGTAGATGCTAAACTGAGTTGTTACGATCTGGTAAAATATTGCAGAAACTCCTCTAGCTACAACCATTGTGTACTGGAAACTGAAAGGAACTTTCATAAACAAAGTTTCTATGAAGAGAGTCCTCTCTGTGGAATATAACACCATAGCGTCCTAACTGACTATATAACATGGCCATTTTTAGGGCCAATGTTAACAAATTCTTGTCGAGCTATCCACTTAAATAATCAAATTCTAACCATTTCATCCAACTCCTTTCAAGGTTTTGTTCATTGCCAACTAACAATCTCATTAACCATTTCGGCTTTGGGCTTTGATGAGTGATGAGCCATTAGTGCCAAGTTTAACATATAGCTCCCTAAATTCGAAAAGAAGCCCTTGAAGAAGGTCGGAAGTTACATTGTGAAAATAACCAAAAGTGGTCCAGATAATCGAAAATGTTCAGTTGTTCATTTTATTTAAAACATGTTCTTCTATTTATTAAACAATGGTGTTTAAATTTCATAAAAAATATTAGGTAAGTAGACACAAAAGCATATAAAAGAATAAGTTGAGAATAATGAATCAAAATTTATAAAAATCTGATTGTTTTTTATTTGATGAACAAAGGTATTTTAAAAGAATGATTATTTAAGAGAATGAATAAAACAACACTATAAATCAATAAGAATTGTCTGCAGATATAAAGCCACTTACCTGCTGTAGTAGTTTTCTTTGTAAATGTTGTTGTTGGAGATACTGAAAAAAAGAAGACATATTTATAATAGTGACATTATTGGAAAAATTGTTCAAACTTTATCGTTTACTACAAGGAAAACTGGTGTTTCCGTTAAATGAATGAAGAACTTTATGTTGTCCTGAACCCAGCTCTAAAACTCATGCTATTTTAGTGTTATCAAAATGTATCCCGCACTTAAACTAGTTGTTTTAATTGATATCATTTTATAAAATGAGGTAAATCCAAATTTGTGGTATTTACCACGATCATCACATTCTCAACTACTACCTCAGACTGAAATTTTTGTGCTATGGTGAACGAAAAGTAAGTTTCATCTTCTGTTATTAGATATAAAAGAAGTAATAAGTAAAACAAGAAAAAAGGTTAGTCAAGATCAGCTTGATGAATCCATGGTGAGGATTGCTAGACTGTGAGAGTTAATAAAAATGTATATGATATCACATTGTTCATATATATATATATATATATATATATGTATATATATATATATATATGAAAGAGAAAGAGAGAGAGAGAGAGAGAGAGAGAGAGAGAGAGAGACCGCGTAGGAATAAAGCAGAGTCCATTTCGACATGTGGATATGTAAAATGATAGAGACTAGAAACTTATAAAATCAAAAATGACTGCTGACATTGATTGTAAGATAGTATTTGCTTATATTTTAAGGAATGCTATGCGTAGCTGATGATGAATTCCGTCTGATATGAGGACAAAATTAATAGTAATAAAATAATAAAATATAAATAATAATAATAATAATAATAATAAAAATGGCTGGCTTTATTTGATCGTTGAGGTGAGGAGAATAAAAATTTGCTTGACTTTACAGATAATATTAAGAATATTAATATAAGAATTTACTAAATGATTGTTTTTAGAAAATGGCACATGTATTATGTATTATCTTAATGTATGAATTCTTAAATTATCAATGAATTAGTTTCTCACCTGATGTTGTTGACGTACGGCTTGTTGCTGTGGTGACTGTAGGCGTCACTATTCAGTAGAAAAAAAGAAAAGCAAATTTTGTTAGATGTATTTTTATGGAATATTTTCTACATATAATATCACAGAAGAGCGCTATGTGGTAGAGGTGAAGTAGATATTGTGTATTTAATACTCTATAGTAGATATGGTATAATCAATATTACTGATATAAGTAAGGGAATAATGTGTGATGGCTGTTGAATAGTGAATATAATGTTACTCAGAAATACGTAAAAATAAATATCTGTTTTAGTATATTATTAAGGAGGAGGTTGGAGATAGGAAACTCAGTATTGGCTAAGAATATATTAAAACAAATATATGTTTCATTATATTATTGAGTGAGAAAGAGAAGATACAAAAATCTCAGCTATGCCCGGGAACAAACATAAACAAGAATCTCATGCATTTCATTATAGTGTTGAAGGTAAAAGAGGATAAGTATTCGGCTTTGCTTTGGAATACACTATAGCATATAAATGTTTAATTATATTATTCAGGGGGGAAAAGACAAGAAACTCGTCATTGTCCAGGAATAAATATAAACAAGTACGTGTTTCATCTTAATTTTAATGTGGGAGCGTTAATATAAGTAACTCGGTGTTGAGAACACATTAATGTAAAAAATGAGTGACCGGAAATGAATATAAGCTAGTATACATTTTATTTTAACGTTGAGAAGGATGGGGTAGCACAAGAAACTTGGTCTTGCCTGGGCGCAAAGACTTTAAAACAAAGCTTGGATGAATTTCTTATATTTTTTAATCAGATTTTAATACATACACATAAAAATGCGTGGTCATTATAGCACTGAACGAAAGAGGGACACATACAAGTACCGTGGCATTGGCTGGGGAAGATATTACCCATACTTTTTAACGTCTTCTATTTTAATGTTTATGGCTTCAGTTGTGTCAGGTAGCCCTACTAATAACGTTATTAATCTAAGATTAAATTAATCTTCTTGCAACTTGTAAAAAATGTATAATTTCTTTGATTTATCGAATGTTTCTCCTGATGATGGTTGAAAGGGCATCTGAGAGTATTCCGTCCATTTTTTAAAAATGTGTTTATAAATGTTATATCCTCTCTCTCTCTCTCTCTCTCTCTCTCTCTCTCTCTCTCTCTCTCTCTCTCTCCATATATATATATATATATATATATATATATATATATATATACAATAGAAAAACGTGAGCATGAAAAGTAATATGGTTAAGCTAAAACATGGAAAAGTAAAGGACTAGTTGTTAAAATTGGAAAAAGAAAAGGACAAAATATTCTAGTAAAAAATATAAATTTATAACTTAAAATATTGCAGCATTAAGAATTGATTATATAATGTTATAAATTGAATTAAAAAAATTCGTTTTTTTACGATTTTGAACATCAGTAAATTCATCATAACTTTTGTTTTACTGAACGAAAATTGATAATTTTTTTCACAATATAACTGAGAAGGTGATCTATAACTGTAATAATTATTTGAAATTTGGTCGAAAAATGAGTGAGCAGTGAAGCTTTAAAGCAGTTCTAAATGACTAAAACTGCCACTTAACTATATATCCAAACATGGTAGTGTTTGAATAATATCTATATATGTGATATATAATATATGTGATATATAATATATATATATATCACAATAAAATTATATATATATATGTCACAATAAAAAAAACAAATCATTATAACAAGCTATTATCAACCAAATGTGCTCATAATGAATCCAAAAATTACCTTATTCTGAATTAATAAATGATTATAAAGGGAAGTAACTTTGTATATTAAGTAGATTTTTGTTATTAAGTAGTCTTCGGTATTTTACCTGTGGTAATTAATGGTGTTGATGTTATTGTTGGAGTTCCTGTCGGAGTAGATCCTGTGGTCGGTCCTGGTCCTACAAAGAGAATAAATTAATATTTTAGAATGGTTAACAAAAAACACATGTGTCAATTTGGAATGAATCCTCCCCAGCAAATTAAATAAAGAGAAATCAGGCTTGAATTATAAAATTAAAAATTCTTCTGTTGTGCATGAAATAAATACAACGACGTAAGAATAAATGTATTCAAATATAGTATATTTTTAGTAAACTTTTATCTATATACAGGGTGACCCCAAAAAAACAAAAGAGGCCATCTACAACATATGCTGTAGAACGGAGAAAAAAGAAAAAAAGGCCAAAGACCCTAGTGTTTTGATGTGATGTTTTGAATATAATAAACTAGTTATGACGAACGTTTCATTTAAATAGAACAAAACACTAAGAAACGGGGCCTAATTAGAGTTGGGGTCCGTTTTTTTTAGTCACCCTGTATTACTAAAACTATGATAATCTTGCTTGCTTGTTTATTTGTTTGCATATTGAATGTTGTAGATTATTGTGATGAGAAGTGGTGAGTGGAAAATATGATATAATTAAATAAAAACTTCTACTTCACTCTTTATTTACATATTCTTTATTAATACTAGTGTGTCATTATTTATCAAGGCCAAAATCTACTCAAGGATAAATGCTAATGAGATTGTCAATTGAGTGAGGAACAATATTAAGAATTTTAAAAATGAATGAGCAACAATTGACTACTTAAAAGGACAGTTCAACAAATATTTGTTGACATTATACTTAAATAAGACTGTGACGTAGTCTGCAAGAAAACAACATCATGCCAAAGTTTTCTAAATATCAGAAATTCTTATAAAGAACTTGGTTCATGGAAACCTATGTTTGACGATAAAAGATAGCTGAAATAAACTATCTAATTTACTTTAACGCTTGGAACAGATAGATATTCACTTATTTATTTACCTTAAGGTAAGAACACAGAGATACCCACTTATTCCTGGACACCACCGCGTGAACATTTAATACTGGTTAATATTCAAATTATTGTTAAATTTGAATAACTTTTTCATTTTATTTATTTTAATTATCAGTCAAGGCTATACACTACTGTAATATGATTATGAATTCCAGAATGACACTTCAATCCAAACCAATTTTATGTGAGGTTCATATAAAACAAGCTTGAAAAATTTTAAGTTCACATAAAATAAATTTTATATAAGCACGAAAATTGAAAAATTTTAAAATAACTGTAAGTTTACAAATTATGTCATTCTAAAATGAGTTAAAGTTTAAAACTGACATTTAAAGAAAATTTAATAAAAATCAAATTTCTATACCATAAAACAGAAATCAGAGTGTGTGAAAAGAAATCCAATGATCTTATTTTAGATTTTATTTCTTTTACAACATACCAACTCTTTGCAGATTATTTTATGATGAATCCATCCATTTTAGAAAATGTTTTTATACTTTAAGTGCTTAATATCTTTAAATATGTATTCATGTTTTATATTTTACTAGCGAGGGGTACCCGGCGTTGCCCGGGTGTTTTTCGGGGTATGTGAAAAAAAGCCGAAGCGTTGAGGACGCGCAGTTGGAAAATAGTAAAGTGTTTTAAAAAAGACAGATGCGCGTTTTTGATTGACGTGACGGCGATAGGTATTCAGCAGTTATTTTGTGCGGGACAGTTTTGAATAAATGGGTTTGTTTGTTTTTAAAAAGCCGCTCACAAGGAGCGAAATGAAAGCTAGAGTCTGATATGACGAAGTCGACATTGACCAAACTGGCTCTGAGCCTGTGATTAGAGTCGAGGTTCGCTTTTTTTTATACCGAAAAGCGAATGTAACGCGTGCCGATGCAGGAAATATGGTATAATTAAGGTTTGAAACTGAATAAAATTAAATAGAGAGGCGAGCTCTGTGGATAATTCATAGATATTACAATTTATAGATGATATAAAAAGTTTTAAAAAGTTGTGAAGCGAGCAAGCGCTTGTTTGAAAGAAGCCTTTCGTGGACATCGGGGAAAAGCGAACATGCATACATACATACATACATACATTTTCGCTTTTATATTTATAGATGTAATTCATTTCATTTAGTCATTTTAATATATTATCTTGTAACTATATATTTTTAAAATATTCATATTTTTCTATTAGTCACATCTTACCATATCGATCCACTCCTTTTAGGTAGCATATTCTATGATCTACATTACCTTTTTCAAATAATTATTTAATTTTGTTAGTGTTATTTGTTGCATGGTTTTTTGGCATGTCAGTATTTTGTCCAATTTATTGATTTTAGTAAAAAATCATTTTGGACATTGAATTAAATAGAAGAAACCCTGAAAGGTACCAATACTTCAGGTCAGAATCAACAGTGGTTGTAATGACAACTACACTCCCAATGCATCCCTATTCAGACCTCACAAAGACAACATATGTTCTAATTAAAACAAAGATTGGATATTTACACATACTGCAATGTCGAGTGAGTGTGAACCTGTGAATATTGGAAACTAAGATTAGACTCTACATGTTGTAATGCTATTGAATTGTAGCTTTATTTTTTTTTACCAATTGATATTTAAAATTAAACTTCTCAATCTGAAAACTGAAAAAAAACATTCTGCATTTATTAAAAAATTTTTTTTTTAACATAATCTGATTTTATTTCATTTTAGTTTTTTTAAACAGAGATATTTTTAATAAAATAATTATCTATAATAATGAATAAAGCAAGTATGAATACACCATTAAGAATTTTCCTTAAACATAAATCCTCTTACCTGTTGTGGTAGTTTTCTTTGTAAGTGTTGTTCTTTGAGATGCTGAAAATGAAGATATATATATATAATATGTAAATTATTGGACTAAATATAAAAAATGTGATTATTTATTAATAAGCCAAATTGTACATCTTAAGTTTTGTTGATATTTTTGTAAAGTAATTCTAAGATAATGATAAAATTCAATAATTTGAATAAAAAAGCGTATTTTACATAAATTGCATGATATTATAGAATTATCTAGATTTTTTAAAAATAGTATACTATTTAGTATATATGTTTGTGCATGTATAGACATGAAAAATAGCATATATCTTTATTGGTTAAGGGTAAATTTAAACTTCTGAGAAATAACTACATCTTTTGGAAATAATTTATTCGTAATTGTGTTTAATTATCTTTTTCTGTATCAAATGTAGACGCCCAGTGGGTGATTGAATAGATAGAAAAGAAAATGTAATTATCCAATATCATAATTTATAATCATAATAAATGAAGCTTCAATGGTTGAGCATGTTTCTGATTAAATTTGAAAATCTAAATGTTTTGTTATTTTAAAATATATAAAATTTCAGTACTCAGTGGGTAACAAGTTAGATGGAAATTTGAACACTAGTGAGTCGGATTTACAAATAAGATAATTGAATCTGAATAAAAAAAAGATGCCACTGCATTTTATTTTTATATTTTTTTCTGATTAAATTCTCATAATTGTAGCAGTCCCATAATAGGGCGCTCCAAAAAAGTGTTTTGAAAACATTTGCTGGTTGTTAGGATTCTGTAAGGCAAATTGCAAAAAATACTAGTAACTATTATAGCTATTTTCTTAACCATGAATTAATAATGTGAAAAATGGTTGTTAGTAAGTGAAAGATAGCTGGTTGTTTGAAAACAAGCGTACCCATAACAGAAATATTTAAATGTAGAATTGGTAAGATAGAAACAATATTCAGCTAAAGTAATATAGAATGTCCTTACTTGGCAAATGGAAACATGCTTCAATATCCAACCATACTTTGTAGTCTTCATTCTGATCATCTTCTTTTTCTTCCAAAATCACTATAATTTCTAACACTTTGTCAAATGTGGTTGAGATAAATGGTCCAGTGATTTTTGTGGCACTAGGAAGTTTTGTGAAATATTCTGCTCCTGGAAGTTTTACAAGAATTGTGAATTTCTCTACATTGCCACTCACATCAACCTTGGTAAGCTCTACTCCTTCAGGGTTATCAGTCAGTTTAACTGTGATGCTGGGTTTTGTGTCAGTAGGTTCAGTTGGTGCTGGTACAATCCATCCATCGTCTCCAGGCCTGACATCACTTACAGGAGAGTTTGGTGTGTCTGGTGTTCCACTAATGTACTCATCAGGGATGAGGCTTTTATCATTCATGCCTTTAGAAGACTCACATTGAACTGAAATTGGAACACAGCAAAACAATATAAAATGTTCATTTAACAATCGTGTATTAAAACAAAAATTACTCAATAAATGGTCATATATGCCCAATCCTCACTTAAGCATATATTTTTTAACTTTGGTGAGACATTATAGAGCCAAGACGATGAAAAAAGCATATTCTATGTAAGAATTTGTAAAATGAAAATTAATGATTTGTATTATTCCACTGTTTTGGTTTATGTAATATTCAAGCTAGAGTGAAAAAAAACAACTTTAAATGCAGGAATATAAACATCAGAAATTGACAAGACCATTCAAAAAACACAACCAAGTGAAGATGTGTTATCACAAACTGTTTATGATGATAATAGGAATTTTTATTTCTAAAACAAACCTAAAAATAGATTAATCACTAAATGACAAGGAACAACCAAACGTCAAAGTCTATTTTAACAAGATCTAATTGATTTGAGAAGTGATTCTTTTGAATGCTAAAATGGTAATAGCTCTAATTATTACTCCCTTTCTTCCTCTACTTCATTTGGATTCGCTTTTCATCTTACTGCTAAAAGCAAGTGAATTTTCACACGAATATGTTTACTCAGCATTTGCAATAAATAAAAATCGTTTCATACCCACAAAATAAATTCATTTGGAAGTAATAAACGAACACAAACTCAGAAACGACTATAAAACAAAAGCTAAAGGAGAGATTTAGCCAGTGACCTGAACGGAACCACAAGAATACATTCCCTTCAACACTCTATCCTCCCTCCAATATGTATTTAGTCAAGGTAATGGGCAAAGGAAGCTTCAATGATTCACAAACAAGCCTTTCTTCATCTCATGCACAAATCACATTCATATACACTAGTGAGAATCAAGTGGAAAGACATGAATTGCTACTCACAGCAAGCATTCACTAATAAAAACAAGGTACATAAGGCATGTACCAATGCCAAATATTCATATACATATACTACTTATTCACACTATGAACATATTAATCTACATATTTCAAAAACTTGGGGCTACTAACTCAATCTTCTTCGCCAAATACAAATTTGAAAAATGACCACTTACTAATTGAAAATTACTTTAATATTTTAGCAACTTTAAGATATCACAATGTTTTGTTATAACATTTTTGTTTTTAGACTTTTCAATTGACAAACCTCTGTTATGTTTTTAGTTATTACTTGTTTACAGGTGATCCTTCGATTTTCTCAATGTTTATTATTTCCATTTTTATATGTTATGTACGCTCTCTATATATATTTAATTTTGTTTCTTTGCTAATATATATAAATATATATATATATATATAAAAATTACGAAAATTGTAAGTATGGATTTCCCAAGATTAAAAGAAGATATCATCATGAAAAATTGCCGTACCAAGCTCAGCTCCCATGCCAGAAGCAGAAGTACATGTGACGAATGAAACCTCCATGTAAAAGCTTCAAATATTATTTTTTTTTTTTTAAATCTAATTTTTTAATTATATTAAACAATATCGTAGACAAAGATTTAGATAAAATAATTATTTAAAAAATAAGTGCAATAATAATTAAAGTGTATGTAATTTTAAATTGTTCCAAAATATAAATCAATCATGAAACTGTGTTTGTTGGATGAGCATATTTATTTGCGAAAATATTGGCTCACTTACCTGTTGTGGTAGTTTTCTCTGTAGATGTTGTTATTGGTGATGCTGAAAATGTAAATATAATTACAATAGCAAAATCATTGGAGGAAATATTCAAAATATTATTAGAAATAAAACACACAGCTTAAAGAAATATGAAATATCCTTACTTGGTAAATGGAAACATGCTTCAACATCCAGCCATACTTTGTAGTTTGGATTCTGATCATTTGTTTTTTTTTCTAAAATCACCTTAATTGCTGTCACTTTGTCAAATGTGGTTGAGATGAATGGTCCAGTGATTTTATTGGCACCAGGAAGTGGTTCGAAATCCTCAGATCCTGGACGTTGTACAAGGATTGTGATTTTCTTTGCATTACCGCTAACATCAACCTTGATCAGTTCCACCCCTTCAGGGTCATCAGTCAGTTTAACTGTGATGCTGGGTTTCGGATCGTTGGAGTCAGTTGGTGCTGGTACAATCCATCCACCTTCTCCAGGTCTGACATCACTTACAGGAGAGTTTGGTGTGTCTGGTGTTCCACTAATGAAAGCATCAGGGATGAGGCTTTTATCATTCATACCCTTCAAAGACTCACATCGGACTGAAGTTGTTGAAGTAGGTCCTGATGTTGTGGTTAGTTTTGGTGTCACTGTTGGGTTGAAAAAAAGGAAGGAAATGTATTGCTAGGTGTTTAATTTTCTGGAAATATTTTCTGTAGTTTATATCATAGAAAAAAAGCTACAAAATTGAAAAGTGGTAATGTACAAGTATAAATTGCTTATTGAATAATGTATATTGGATATTATATAATGAATATTACTGATATAAAGAATGAGATACTCTGTAGTATATACTGTATCGTGTATACTATTGATTTGAGAAAATGGATACTGACTTGTGGAAACTTATTGGATATTAGTTCTATTAGTAAATATTGTATAATGGATATTAGTCTTGTAAAACTATGCATACACTACAGTGGATATTGTATATTCAAAGTAATTAGTCGGAAGTTGTAAACTGTTTTTGACTCCTAGTTGGGGCTGCGAGACCAATGATTTCGACAATCGTTTTTATAACCATCGGCTGTACTAAACATACCAATGAAAATCTTCCAAAGTTACTATAAAAATTGTCGAATTTTGGATTCAATCAGTTAACCGTTGGGTATGTCACAGGAGGGCATTGACTGTTAGCCACCATCTTTGTTACTGGAAAATACTTCACACTTAGTATCGAGACTGCACTCTGTTCAACATGTCTCAACACTTTACAGAAGTGATTGTGCTGACTTGGATATCGGTACAGACTTACGACACTGTTTACAAAGTGCTCTTGGATCCATAGCACAACTTTGTTACATGCATAAGTACATGTGACGAATGAAACTTCCATGTAAAAGCTTCAAATATTATTTATTTTTTTAAAATCTAATTTTTTAATTATATTAAACAATATCGTAGACAAAGATTTAGATAAAATAATTATTTAAAAAATAAGTGCAATAATAATTAAAGTGTACGTAATTTTAAATTGTTCCAAAATATAAATCAATCATGAAACTGTGTTTGTTAGATGAGCATATTTATTTTTTATTTATTTATTTTTTTTTTTTTTTTACATAGGCATCACCAAATTATCAAGGCCAAGAGGCCACTCAAGGATAAGGGTTAAAGAGTGTACAGTAGAAATTGGACATTATAGTAATCATTAGTAATGAAAATTTGGTTAAGTTGATAACTTATATGGAACGGCTCATCAAGAACTTATTTACGTTAGACTTGAAGACAACCATATTGTAGTCAGCCGGAAAGCAGGAAAACGGAAGACAATTCCACAGGCGTGCAGTTCTAAGAAAGAAGCTTTGTTCATGGAATCTACGTTTAGGTTTAGGCACAGATAAAGAGTGGGGGGAATTATTGATAGTGTTTACAGCTAGACGAGTGTTTCTTGTGAAAGTTTGGCGAGGGGGGACCATAGATTGAAGCTCATTCGAACACTTTCCATGAAAATAACGATACATCAGAGACAAACTCGCAACATCTCTTCTGTGAGATAAAGGTTGCAAGGAAGAGAAAAGGACATCTCCTACGAGGCTACAAAGTCTATTTTGAACTCTATCAAGGCAGGCCAAGTCCTTTCTAGCAGCTCCTGCCCAGATGTGGCAACAGTATTCCATCCTTGGACGTACCTGGCTCTTATATAGATAGAGAATAGCATCAGCAGTGAGATATCAACCGGATCGATAGAAAGATCCCACCATTTTTCCAGCGGCCTTGGCAACAGATTTGATGTACGTGTTCCATTTAAGATCAGGAGTAATGGTCAAGCCAAGAAGTTTGTCAAAACTTGAGGCCTCCTGAAGACGAGAGCCATTCATTTCAATTGATGTCAGATGTGGATCAGAATGTTGATGATGTAAAGAGAGAAGCTTGGTTTTAGATGCATTAAAAGTAACCAGCCATTCTTTACCCCATTGTACTACGTGCTCAAGATCAGAGGAGAGAGAATTGGAGAGAACTTGGTCGTTTACTGTCTTAGATGTGCTACCATAAATGGTAGTGTCGTCAGCATAGATGTCTACAAATGATGTAAGGATGTGATTTGGAAGATCATTAATGTAGATCAGGAAAAGAGTTGGGCCCAGGATGGACCCCTGAGGGACACCGGCATTATTTGCGAAAATATTGGTTCACTTACCTGTTGTGGTAGTTTTCTCTGTAGATGTTGTTATTGGTGATGCTGAAAATGTAAATATAATTACAATAGCAAAATCATTGGAGGAAATATTCAAAATATTATTAGAAATAAAACACACAGCTTAAAGAAATATGAAATATCCTTACTTGGTAAATGGAAACATGCTTCAACATCCAAGGTTACTTTGTAGTTTGGATTCTGATCATTTGTTTTTTTTTCTAAAATCACCTTAATTGCTGTCACTTTGTCAAATGTAGTTGAGATGAATGGTCCAGTGATTTTATTGGCACCAGGAAGTGGTTCGAAATCCTCAGATCCTGGACGTTGTACAAGGATTGTGATTTTCTTTGCATTACCGCTAACATCAACCTTGATCAGTTCCACCCCTTCAGAGTCATCGGTCAGTTTAACTGTAATGCTGGGTTTCAGATCGTTGGAGTCAGTTGGTGCTGGTACACTCCATCCACCTTCTCCAGGTCTGACATCACTTACAGGAGAGTTTGGTGTGTCTGGTGTTCCACTAATGAAAGCATCAGGGATGAGGCTTTTATCATTCATACCCTTCAAAGACTCACATCGGACTGAAGTTGTTGAAGTAGGTCCTGATGTTGTGGTTAGTTTTGGTGTCACTGTTGGGTTGAAAAAAAGGAAGGAAATGTATTGCTAGGTGTTTAATTTTCTGTAGTTTATATCATAGAAAAAAAGCTACAAAATTGAAAAGTGGTAATGTACAAGTATAAATTGCTTATTGAATAATGTATATTGGATATTATATAATGAATATTACTGATATAAAGAATGAGATACTCTGTAGTATATACTATATCGTGTATACTATTGATTTGAGAAAATGGATACTGACTTGTGGAAACTTATTGGATATTAGTTCTATTAGTAAATATTGTATAATGGATATTAGTCTTGTAAAACTATGCATACACTACAGTGGATATTGTATATTCAAAGTAATTAGTCGGAAGTTGTAAACTGTTTTTGACTCCTAGTTGGGGCTGTGAGACCAATGATTTCGACAATCGTTTTTATAACCACTGGCTGTACTAAACCAACCAATGAAAATCTTCCAAAGTTACTATAAAAATTGTCGAATTTTGGATTCAATCAGTTAACCATTGGGTATGTCACAGGAGGGCATTGACTGTTAGCCGCCATCTTTGTTACTGGAAAATACTTCACACTCAGTATCGAGACTGCACTCTGTTCAACATGTCTCAACACTTAACAGGTTAAGCGCCTAGCCATTGTCTTTTCTTTGATGGTTCGGAATCTAATTTTGAATTGTGGCAGGTAAATTTTCTGAGGTATCTAAGGATTCGAAAACTACACAAAGGGATACAATCTCCAACAGAGAATCCTAACGACCCCAAATTTCTCGAAAAGAATGCGACTGTTTTTGCAGAAGTGATCCAATGCTTGGACGATAGAAGTCTGTCTCTGATTATAAGAGGCGCACTGGATGATGGATGTAAAGCATTGAACATATTAAGAGAACATTATTTATCAAAGGGGAAACCAAAAATTGTATCACTATATACAGAATTAACGTCTCTTAAACGTAACGAGGATGAAAGTATTACCGACTACGTTATAAGGGCAGAAACAACCGCCAATGCCTTAAAACTCTCAGGTGAAATAATAAGCAATAGCTTGTTGATATCAATGATCCTCAAGGGACTTCCAGCCGACTTTAAACCATTTACGACTGTTATAACGCAAAAAGACAAACCCATAAATTTCAGTGAATTTAAAGTGGCATTGCGCAGTTACGGAGAGACTAATTGGATGATCGTCGACAATAATAACTCCAGCAATATTATGATGTTCAAAAATGCTTCTCGAAAACAGACACCACCAAATTACGCACCTCACCGTAATGTGTTCTCCAAAAGTAATTCTCCCAAGAAAAAGAATAAAATTATCTGCTATAATTGTGGACGACCCAACCACAAAAGTTTCCAATGTCAATATAAACGCTCTAAAATGGACTCCATAAAAAAGGTTGAGAACTTTGAGGAAGAATATACATTTCTATTCACATGTAATTTTGACAATACCACAAACGGTAAAAATCTTCTTGTAGACTGTGGTGCTACAGCACACTTTATCACCAAGAAATCTGATTTCATTAATTTTGATTCAAACTTTAATCCACAAAGTCATTTTGTCGAACTTGCCGACGGTAGTCAAATAAACGATATAGTCTTGAAAAGAGGCGATGCTAAAATATCCCTAAAAATAATAAAGGCGAAATCTGTAACTGTATTCTAAAAAATGCTCTGTTCATATCTACATTTAAGCGAGACATATTTTTCGTGCAAGCTGCCATTAAACAAGGCGCGAATATAAAGTTTGGCCAAAACAAGTCAAAATTGATATACCCCAGTGGAACTGTATTTGACATTAATGAAAATGGTCGACTATATTATTGAAAAAGTATGGTTCCCTCAAAAACTAGCAGTCATGACTTGGAAACCTGGCATAAAATTCTAGGACTGCAATACAGCTGATATTAAAAAGTTACCAAATGTAGTTGAAGGCATGAAAATAATACCTTCAGACGATCTCCCAAATTGTGATGCGTGTGCACAGGGGAAAATGACAAAATATATAAGCAGAACGCCTGACAGAAAGCCCACGAAAATTCTCTCACTTGTGCACTGTGATTTAGCAGGTCCGATCAGCCTGATGGGGAGAAATAATCTAAGGTACGTTTTGAACTTTATTGATGATTTTTCTGGTTTAATTATAGTTTATTTTCTAAAAAAACAAATCCGACACTATCCTCGCCACTAAGAAATATTTAGCTGATATTGTCCCGTATGGCTTGGTAAAATGTATTCGTTCAGACAATGGGACTGAATTTACTAGTAAAGACTTTGAACTTCTATTAATTAACCACCGTATTAAATATGAGAAATCTGCACCGTATTCCCCCTTCCAAAATGGCAGCACTGAAAGAGCATGGCGAACCCTCTTTGAGATGACAAGATGTCTACTTATCGAATCGAAATTAACGCATAGTTTATGGACGTACGCTTTAATGGCAGCAGCATATATAAGAAATAGATCGTTTAATAAAAGACTAGGCAAAACACTGTATGAAGCATTTTGCGGTGTAAAACCCAAAATAAACTGAATGCATATATTCGGTTCAGATTGTTTCGCATTTCTAGAAAATACCAGTAAACTAAATACTAAAAGCAAAAAAGGTATTTTTGTAGGTTGCAATAAAAACAGTCCAGCATATTTAATCTACTTTCCAGCCCAAAATGCCATAAAAAGGGTTCGATGTGTAAAATTCAATGATACATTAAATTTAAAAAATGGCAATCCAGTGGATGAAAAACGTGAAGAAATATTATCTAGCATCTTAATCGATCACAATGAAAATATTAATAACAATGACAATTACGGTAGAACTACTGACGAACATATTAACCAGACACGTCGATACTCAATAAGGGAGCGAAAAAGGCCAGACTTCTTGCAAATTAAAAAGATACAAGACTACGCAGTGGATTACTGTTACACGTTTAAAAGCGCACCAGAAAGTTATAATGGGCCAATTAATTCAGAAAATCACAAAGAATGGAAACAAGCTATGTTATCCGAATTGAAAGCTTTATGTGAAAATAACACATACGAAATAGTGGCAAAACCAACAGATAAAAATATAATTTCTTCACGCTGGGGGTTTTCCAAAAAAAAAATCACAGCTTCTGGCAGTGAAACTTTTCAAGCACGATTTGTTGCAAAAGGTTTTTCACAAATTTCTGGAGTGGAATATTTTTCAACATTTTCACTAACAACAAATTTAATGAAAATTAGAATTTTATTACAACTTGCCGCTCAATACAATTTAAAAATACATCAGATGGATGTAAAAAATGCTTATTTAAATGCTCCGTTGACTGAAATCTATATTTACCCTCCAGAGGGATTTAAAATGAAAAATAAAGATTGTGTTTGGAAACTGAAACTATACGGACTAAGACAAAGTGCTCACAATTGGAATTTAACACTCCATAATTATTTAATGGAACAGGAATTCAAGCAATATTCCGTAGACACGTGCATGTATACCAAAAATGTAGGTAATAAATTGTTGATTTTGATTTTTTGGGTTGACGACATATTACTCGCCTCAAACTGCGACAACATTTTAAAAGATGTTAAGAATAAATTAAATAAAAAATTTAAAATGGCCGATCTTGGACGACTGTCATGGTTCCTCGGTATAAAATTTACCTGTGAAAATGAAACTATAAATGAACCAATTACGATACATTGAAAAAATTCTGCTCAAGTTCAGAATGCAAGATTGCAAACTGCGTTCAACTCCTGTCGAAATAAACAAAAATAAAAATATAGGGACTGAAACAAAATCCATAGATAATCGATTATACAGAGAAATGGTTGGAAGCCTCATCTATTTGATGACCGCAACTAGGCCTGACATATGTTACACTGTAACAAAGCTATCCCAAAACTTATTGAAACCGACAATTAAGGACCTTAATCATGCAAATCAAATCCTTCGTTATCTAAAAGGAGCAAGGAACAATCTTTAATATTTAAAAAGCCTACATATCCTCTAAATTTAGAAGGATTTTCAGATTCAGATTGGGTTAACTCTGAGGATAGGAAAAGTATAACGGGGTATTGTTTTAGACTGTCAAGACTGGACCTATGATCTCTAGGAAAACTAAAAAACAACAAATTGTTGCCCTTTCTACTTGTGAAGCAGAATATGTGGCCCTTACTCATTCCGCGCAGGAGGCAATTTTTCTGAACACCCTTCTAAAATCTATTTTAAAACCAGACCTAAATAAAAAAAAACCTATAAGTAATTCATTGTGACAATCAGAGCAATATCTTATTAGCAAATAATTCTATGATCCATCAAAGGTTGAAGCATATTGATATCAGATATCATTTTATAAGGGATGAAATAAGTAAAAAAATCTATTACTCTTATGTGACGACTGAAAATAATATAGCCGACATTTTCATTAAACCTATAAAAAGAATAAAATTAAAACATTTTATAACCGAACTTTTTGGAATCTAATTATGAATAAATCTCTTTTCAGAAACCCAAAAAGAGAAGCATGAACAGTCGAAATCACACCAAAAAAAAAAAAAAAAAAATTTGTAAATTGTCCCAGGCACGACGTTAAACTGTGACCATTTCTATCTTACTAACCAAATTAACCAACTAATACCTAACATAATGTTTCCAGTTTTTGTTAAAAAATTTTTTTTTCAAAGTCACTTTTTAAAACCTTTTCTTTGTAAATTTCCTTTTTGACAAATAATTTTTTGTATCATTTTTTGCCAAACATTTGTTAAAAAAAGAAAAAAAAAGGATATTAGTGACTTTTTGTGCATATGTTTATATGTATTTGAAAAGTATCCTATTTGTATGTTTATATATATTTGAAAAGTGTTTATTTTTATATGTATCAAAAAAAAAAAAAACTCAATGGAATTTACAAACAAAAAAAAAAAAAATGGCTTCTTTTTGCACACATTATACCAATATATAAATAATTCTTTTTGACCCATGAGAATAAAGACAAATTCCCCCCCCCCAAAAAAAAGCCCCAAAAAACAATTATTTTATTGGTTTATTTTTATTTATTCATTTATTTATTTTATTTATTTATTTTATTTTTCTTTCCTTCTCTCAAATCAAACCAAAACTGAATCTGAAAGGGTTTTTCCATTATATAAAAAAAGGAGGTGTGTAAACTGTTTTTGACTCCTAGTGGGGGGTATGAGACCAAGGATTTCGACAATCGTTTTTATAACCACCGGCTGTGCTAAACATACCAATGAAAATCTTTCAAAGTTACTATAAAAATTGTCGAATTTTGGATTCAATCAGTTCACCGGTGGCTATGTCACAGAACTTTTTTTTTTTTTTTTTTTTTACACAGTGATCACCACCTATCAAGGCCCGGAAGCCACTCAGGGGTAAGGGTTATTGCAAGTACATTACGTTAGTGAGGAGATTTGCTGAAATGTTTATTTAAGGGGGCGGTTCATTAGGAATTTGTTAACATTGGACTTGAAGACAGGACTGCATTGACTGTTAGCCACCATCTTTGTTACTGGAAAATACTTCACACTCAGTATCGAGACTGCACTCTGTTCAACATGTTTCAACACTTTACAGAAGTGATTGTGCGGACTTGGATATCGGTACAGACTTACGACATTGTTTACAAAGTGCTCTTGGATCCATAGCACAACTTTGTTACATGCATAAGTACATGTGACGAATGAAACCTCCATGTAAAAGCTTCAAATATTATTTATTTTTTTTAAATCTAATTTTTTAATTATATTAAACAATATCGTAGACAAAGATTTAGATAAAATAATTATTTAAAAAATAAGTGCAATAATAATTAAAGTGTATGTAATTTTAAATTGTTCACAAATATAAATCAATCATGAAACTGTGTTTGTTAGATGAGCATATTTATTTGCGAAAATATTGGTTCACTTACCTGTTGTGGTAGTTTTCTCTGTAGATGTTGTTATTGCTGATGCTGAAAATGTAAATATAATTACAATAGCAAAATCATTGGAGGAAATATTCAAAACATTATTAGAAATAAAACACACAGCTTAAAGAAATATGAAATATCCTTACTTGGTAAATGGAAACATGCTTCAACATCCAAGTTTACTTTGTAGTTTGGATTCTGATCATTTCTTTTTTTTTCTAAAATCACCTTAATTGCTGTCACTTTGTCAAATGTAGTTGAGATGAATGGCCCAGTGATTTTATTGGCACCAGGAAGTGGTTCGAAATTTTCAGATCCTGGACGTTGTACAAGAATTGTGATTTTCTTTGCATTACCGCTAACATCAACCTTGATCAGTTCCACCCCTTCAGGGTCATCAGTCAGTTTAACTGTAATGCTGGGTTTCGGATCGTTGGAGTCAGTTGGTGCTGGTACACTCCATCCACCTTCTCCAGGTCTGACATTACTTACAGGAGAGTTTGGTGTGTCTGGTGTTCCACTAATATGCTCATCAGGAATGAGACTTTGGTCATCCATACCATTAGAAGACTCACATCGAACTGCAAAAAAAAACGTAAATCAATCTCATAAATTTGTAGTATATGTATATTTTCAAAGCTTTCTTTTGATGCGAAATTGCATATAAAATTCGGAAGTAATTTAGCTATTTAAGTTATATTTGTTTAAATTGTAATAATGAAAGCTACTTTTGATTTAAAAAAATCTAAACAACTGAAGTTAGCTTACATAGTATAAATCATAAAGAAAAAACGTTCAATCTTAAGCAATCTTCAAATGTAAAAGGCATATCAAAACAGATACGATTTAAGCATTTAATTCATAGTCTTAATAAAGTTTTTGTTTTTTCAATTAAAAAAAAATTATAGAATCAAGATGATGAAGCAAGTTATTTTCTTTATTAATTATTTAAATGATGGAATTTATATTGTTAGGAATATTCAAATTATCTTTGTTGTTATATTCAGAAAAAGGCAACCTTTGTTAAGTGCACCTATTGTATAATTGTGTGAATTATTAATTTATCAATTAATTAGTTTCTCACCTGATGTTGTTGAAGTACGTCCTGATGTTGTGCTGATTGTAGGCGTCACTGTGAGAACGAAGGAAAGAAACAAATGTTTTTATAGTTGTTAAAATTGTTTTAAAAAAATTGTGCAGATCACTTTATCACAACATAACTATGAATCAGTATCCGGCAGTGTTGAAGTAGATATTGTATTTTGGATAATGCATAGTAGATATTGAATAATGGCTATTTCTGATATAGGTAAGATGATACTGCATAAGAGCTATTGTATAGAGGATATAACACATATAATAAATGTGAATACTGTGTTGCAGATATTATTGATATGGATAAGTTGATACTTCACAGTTGGTGCTATATAATATAGTAGACATTTCTGATATTCATTAGAGAATACTTCATAGGAGATAGTGTATAGTGGATATAACTGATATAAAAAATGTGATATGGTATAGTGAATATTGTGTGTACTATAGATATGGGGAAGGGGATACTGTCTTATATACATGTCTCCTGGATATTATTCAAATAAGTAAGTTAATACTCTACAGTTGGTACTATATAATGTAGTTAAGATTGCTCATATTTAAAATTGGTTAATTTATATTGAATGTTACTGATATGATAACGTGATAATTCCTTGTGAATATTGTGATGTACATACTACTCAGATGAGATAATGAATAACTTTACGGTAGATATTGTATATAGAAAGTAATTACTGGGAAGTAGCTGTGCTGAATTAGATACAGGTCTGCACTAACAACGTTGTTTCTGTAGTGAATCTATGGCACCAAGTTAACTCATGATATTGGAAATGTTTATATTCTCTCAGCCTTATTTGTTGATTGTATTAGGAAATTAATGTTGTGAAAATAGTATAAAATAAATAAAAAACTAATAGCTGATTTAAATGAATTCCGTTTTTATACATTTTCAACGTTGACATATGATTGGGGTGTGTCTAAAATGTAACAAAGCCAACTCTATGTATTAAGAATGAGTTTTAAAATAATAATGTTACTATTTTTAACATGAGGAGAGCCATGGAGGCTTTGTTAATTATTCTGTAACTTTTACTTTTCAAAGAATTTTCATATTTAACTGTTATTAGAAAGATTTGATCGGTTACTGTTACTCTCAGTATAGCAGATATGTAATAGATTGATTTGTTTTACTGCGAAAATGTTTGATAAAGGATTAGGCATAAGTTAACTCTAGAACATTTCTTTGGTTACCATAATTCACAAATAAAATAATGAATAAATAAGAGAATCAATGTTAAATCGTGCAATGCGATTCCTAACGTACGATTCTGTGGCCTCTTGTCTTATGTTTTAAATAAACAATCTTTTCATAAATCGATATATTGTGTTTGCTCTATTTTTCTTGTTAAGAAAAAATCGTCTATGGAATCAGATATAAAGCTAGATGTTTTTTGATTCCAATACCATAAAATGTTCTTAGTTTTCTGATTCTTGATTATGATTCAGATCTATCGTCTCAACGATAACGTATGGAACTCAATTCGAATTCTGTAAATTAGAATTTTCAACAGTTTATTATTCGAAAAAGAGAAAAGCTTAGAATTTTCCGTCTTTCATTGAGTTTTTCAAAGAATGATTTTATCTTCAGATGAAAGTAGTTAGCAAAATAATATTCACATAATTTTTCTAGTTAGCATATAAATTGAAACTAATTATAAGAGAAGTCATATTTGTATAAAAGTTGGTAATAATGCAGAACTATATAGGTTAAAAGGATATTCAAAATAAAGTCCAGGCTCAGTAGAGAAAAAGTTGAAAAATGTGGTGCAATCCAAAGAAAATATTGATTGGTCAGATGTAAAGATGCAAATGAAATTGTCCCAAAGTAATGGTAATACTCTAAGTTGTTTTGTGTATAACCTGATTTTCTAATTATGTTAAACAGTGTTCAATATGATTTTTAATAAAATAATTATTCAAAAAATTAACCAAAAATTATTTAGGTGCATTTGATCACAAATTGTTCAAAGAATATAACATCATAGAATAGTGTTTGTTGGCAAACATTTTTAAATATTATAAAATCTCGTAAATCCACTTACCTGTTGTGGTAGTTTTCTTTGTAGATGTTGTTATTGGTGATGCTGGAAATGTAGATATAATTACAATAGCAAAATCATAGTAACAGTAGCAGTATTTTTGGAGAAATTGTTGAAAACTATATTATTTATTAGTCATTTTATGCCAAAAGCTACATAATGTTTCTGAGAATATTTAAACATCTATATTATTTGTGAGTAACTTTTGGTAATTTTCAGTTTGAGTTAGATAAGCAAATAAGATCACTTTATCTGAATAATAAAAGTTATTTCCAATGAAAGAAATAATATTAATTTTGCAAAACAATAGATTTAAAGATTCTTACTTGGTAAATGGAAACATGCTTCAACATCCAACCATACTTTGTAGTTTGGATTTTGATCATCATCTTTTTCTTCCAAAATCACCTTAATTGCTGTCATTTTGTCAAATGTGGTTGAGATGAATGGTCCACTGGTTTTAGTGGCATCAGAATATTCTATAAAATCTTCTGATCCTGGAAATTGTACAAGAATTGTAAATTTCTCTGCATTGCCATGCACATCAACTTTGATCAGCTCTACTCCTTTAGGGTCATCAGTCAGTTTAACTGTGATGCTGGGTTTCTGGTCAGTGGCCATAGTTGGTGCTGGTACAATCCATCCAACATCTCCAGGTCTGACATTACTTACAGGAGAGTTTGGTGTATCTGGTGTTCCACTAATGTACTCATCAGGAATTAAACTTTTATCATTCATACCGTTAGAAGACTCACAGGGAACTGCAAAAGATATAAATCAAGTTCAAAGTATGGTCGTTTAAAATTGCTTGAGTTTAAAATTGCTTGAGTTTAAAATTGCTTGAGTTATTGCCAACTACTATTAGCTCAATGCAAACTATTTTTAAATAAACAAACGAATTGCTTTTAATAGTCAAAATATTTATACAAAAACATTAAAATATCAGTTGCATTCATTGTCTCCTACCCCATTTTTTAGTCCAGTGGTTAGAATCGTTATCATCTAGATGGTTGTAGGTTCGATCCTGAGTCCCAGAGGGATGCAAACCAGAATTTTTCCAGGGTCACCCATACTGAATTTATATTAAAAACAATGCCCTCCATATTTTGGCCAAGTTTTAGGAAAATTTAATGGATGACTCAAACGCTATGGGACAAAAAGTGTCATTTTTGGTAATTCTGAGGCATTTTTTACCTCTTTTGAACCCCTGGGGACGCCGAATCCCAGTGTAAATGGATAACGGTGCAGTTTCAGGCCTTAACAGTTGAGTTGAGTTGACCACTGTGAAAAGCTACTATATTAATTAGACATATAAAGTTTTTGTCGAAAAATATGAAAAAAAGAGCCACAAAATGGGGCATTTTTCGCATTAAACGCCCCCGGGGACGCAAACCAGAATGTTGCCAGGGTCACCCACACTGAATTTATATTAAGAGTATTGGGATCCATATTTTGGCCATGTTTCAGAAAAATCTAATGCATGGATCAAAAGTTATGGGGCAAAACGTGTCATTTTGGGCAATTTTTGGCCATTTTGGGTCATTTTTGACCTCTTTTGAGCACCTGGAGATGCAACTGGAATTTTTGCAAAAAAATTTTTTTTTACTGTGCTCATCTATTTAATGAAATACAATTCATGGCAAAATTTCAGGAAAAACTAATGGACGGTTATCTGGCAATAGTCTGGACTAACGGAGGCACGGACGCATGGACGCACGGACACACGGAAGCACAGACGCACAGACACCACTGAAAATATAGGTCCCTCTCCGATAAATCAGGGGACTAAAATGTGGATTGTAGGATAATTGTGGATAGCCACTGGTAGTAATGATGATACTCTCCTTGCGTCTTACTAAACTCTCGACGTAGTTGTAAAAATAAAGATGATCTACTTTTTTTCTAGCTATTGCATTACTCATATCTTATCAGTGACCACGTCTCTGGTCTTCCTTCTGGTTAATTCAAAGATATAGTCTCCACCTTGAAACCATAGTGGTAGTAATGCAAGTGAAGTTTGGGATTGCATCAATTATGCCATAAGATGGGGTACTGTTGGCACATCTGGGCAGGAGCTGATAGAAGCACCTCACCTTTCCTTGACAGAGTTCGAAGTAGACTTTGTAGGCTAATAGATGCCTTTTTTCTTTCCTGCAACCTCTTTCCCACAGAAGAAACGTTGTAAGCCTGTCTCTGCTATATCGTTATTTTCATGGCAAGAGCTTGTCTGATCTCCAATCTACGAAAAACGCTCGTCTAGTTGAAACCACTATCAATAATTTTCCCCACTCATCATATGTGCCTTAACCTAAATGTGGATTCCATGAACAAAGTTTTTTTCTTAGAACTGCATGCCCGTGGAACTTTCTTCCGTTTCCCTGCTTTTCAGCTGACTACAATATGGTCATCTCCAAGTCCAAAATAAACAAGTTCTTGATGAGCCGTCCCCTTAAGTAATCCAACTTACCAAATTTCCACTATTAAAGATTATTACGATATTATCCCATTGACTACCATACACTTAACTATTATCCTCGAATAGCCTCTGGCCTTGATAAGTGGTAACTGCTTTGTAAAAAAAAAAAAAAATCAAAGATCGATGTAGCCTTTTTCTGTGTTGTTATTGTTTTTGAGTACATCAGACTTCTGTATATAATCCATGAAGATTATACTTCAAGATTATTTGATCTGCATGAATCTCTCGTTTTTCGTTGCTATTCATCCAGCCACACAAAGGAATATTAATTTTGAACATTGAATTTTAAATATGTTAATAATTACGAAAATGTGCATCCACATACAAGCTTATTCTTGGTTCCTAGTTATTTACTTCCTTACCAAGACAAAATTAGAGTTACTTTTTAATGTAAAGGAAATCCAGCTTCCCAAAAAGAGGCATTACGGATTGGAACAAAAGTAATAATTTCATCAGTCTGAAAGTATTCTTCAATGATGAAGGGCACGATAATCTAATAGAACAGATGCTACATTTTATTTAGTGAGTATAGTAAATATTTTATTTTGCTGTGTTATTGTTTTTGAATGAGCAAGACTTCTGCACTGAGTTCATGAAGATCGTACCTCGAGATTGTTTAATTGGCATGAAGTCTCTGCTCGTTCATAGATATTCTTTACTGCAAGATTGCAGGTTCACCTGCGATACCAAGAGCAACAAAGCCTAGCAAGGAAATACTTTTTAAATTTCCCAAACACAATTTACTTACCTGCTGGAGTAGTTGTCTTTGTGAATGTTGTTGTTGTGGGAGATGCTGTAAATAAATACAGAGTTACAACAGAAGCATTATTAGAGAGAATGCTTTAAAAATGTATTAATTGTTCGTCATTTTAAGTTTAATATTACATCTTTAATTTTTTGATATTTCTCTGAAATAATTATATGGTCAAATTAAAATGAGATAATTTAAATAAAAATCATTCTTATTTGAGCAAGATGGAAAAGTTGAGTATATGGCATGATGCTTTGTAGCTCTACCCAATAACAATTACTAGTCAATATATGTATATACAGATGTAAACTATGAGAAATAACATCAAAGCTATCTTTATTGTTTGATGATGTCTTTAATTTTCAGAGAACATTTAAATAACTACACCTTTTGTAAGTATTTTTTTTTTTTAGTTTATCCACCAAACATTTCAATATATGTAAAACTTTAAGCACTCAGTGGAGTACTGTCTAAACTAAAATTTGAACAATAGTGAACATAACTGAACTTGAATAAGAAAAAGTAATTAAAAATGTTGTTACTAAAAATGCTTATATTACTATTTACAGCTTAAAAGGGCATATCAAAACATATTCAGAAACTATTTTCAACTTGCTATAATTCTTGAAAGTAGCTTACAGGAAATACTAACAACTGAGTATAACAATGTCTTTATTATATATATTGAAATCATATATTATTAATATGCAAAATGGTTAGTAAATGAAAGAAACCTGGTTGTTTTTGCAAGCTTACCTTTACCTGAATAATATTTATGTATAAGATTGATAAAATATGGATAAAACACAAAGTTTGAGGAATATGAAATGTTATATTAGAATAATACATGTTAATGTGGAATGTGCACGAAATATATTCAATAATTAAAAATGTGTTCACAAATAATCATTGTTTACAAAATTGAACTGTTAAACTTTCATATTATATTGCATTTAATTTCATCAAAACCATCAGTAATGACAATATATTATTTTAATTAGTTGGCAAAAATAGATTAAAAAAAAACATGTTATTTACTTGTTTCTTATTTTTTAAAAACTTAAGTATAGGAAAAATTCAGCAGTTGTATGAAAGATCAGAATTTGATTGAAATATCTCTCATATATTTCATAAAGAATCTATCTTTATTTTTCAGTTATTAATTATAATTAATGAGTTTATTTAAATATAATGTATGAATTTCGGAAGCATGATTTTATGGAATATAAGCTAAAAACTTTTATTTTACATTTCCTGAAAGATTTATTGCTTTTGGTTACTCTTATTAAAAATTATTTTGATAACCGTTGAATGAAAACACGGAATATATTAGCATATTGAAATTAAAAGACTACATGGTTATATGGTGTGTTATCTCACAGAGATTATGAATGTTGTTTGGCATGTTAACCAGAAAGTAATGGAATGTGCGGTCTTACAATCTGCGATTGATCTTCTAATGCATAATAATCTCAGATAAATAGAAAGAACATGACCTGAATGATTACCAAGGAAACCGCTTCATGTGTTAATGAATGAGAAAGCAGGAAAGGCCAATAATAAACTGAAAATTTCACGGATATTTCAACAACTCCTATATGATGATAATGAGACCATTTTTGTCTCCAGCAAATTTTAAATTAGATTTGATACAATGAATATAAGTACACCCGGCTCTTTCGTCTTGCGATATTGTGATTGGCTAGTTAAGCCATTAATACTGACTGGTAGAAGTATTTGAAAGAAACATTGAGAGACACACAAGACTCACACTACAAACTCCACTGCAACTACAATACTTGTCTATACAGCGGCATACCAGATTTATCACTCAAACTGAAGCAATAGCAAATCCCTTTCAAGGGATCATATCAACACTTAATGAAAAAAAAACCCCAAAATATTAATTTAGGTGTATTTGATCAGAAAATCATGAAAGTGTTAGTTGGAAACTTTTTTAAAATGTCCTCAAATATAAATCTACTTACATGCTGTGGTAGTTTTCTTTGTAGATGTTGTTGTTGGAGATGCTAAAAATAAATATATAATTACAGTAGCAGCATTATTGGAGAAATTGTTGAAAAAATTATTATTTATTAGTCATTTTAAGCCAAATGTTAGAGCATTTTTCTGATTATATTTAAACATCTATATTTTTGTGCTTAATTTTTAGTAATTTCAAACAGTTTAAAGATATGCAAAATTTCACCATTCCAGCTAGATTAGAATTTGGACAATAATGAGTTTAATAAATAAGATAACTAAATGTGAATATAAAATGTAAACCGAAAAAAATTTACTAAAAATTGTTGTATGATTATCTATAGATGAAATGGATTATTTAAGACAGACATGGGTTCAAATACGCTCAGAGGCTATCACAATATATTTATAAACTATTTTCTACTTGTTATGACTCGGGCTTCTTTTAATGAATACTAGCAAATATTAGTTACCATTACAGCATTTTTAAAATTTTAATCATATAAAAAATACAAAACAAAATAGTTGGTAAATAAAAGATACCTAGTTGTTTTACAACAGATTAACTCATAACAGAATATTTATATGTAGACTTTGTAAAATATACATAAAAACCTAGATGACTTAAATACAACGGGTTTACCCATGACAGGGATAACATTTATACATAGAATTTGTAAAATACACATAAAACAATCGGTCAAAAGATTATGAAATATCCTTACTTTGCAATTTGAAACATGCTTATGGAGCTATATTAAATTCTTTATTAGTCTATATAAAGATTAGCATCTAATTTAATTATTGATATGTTTTTAATCGAAGTCATATGTAAATTATGTAACAAAATGGTGAGTCAATGAGAGATACCTAGCAGTATTACAACAGGTTTATCCAAGTCAGAAATAATATTTATCAATAGAATTTGTAAAATATACATAAAACACTCGGTCAAATGAATATGAATGATCCTTACTTGGCAAATGGAAACATGCTTCAACATCCAACTTTACTTTGTAGTTTGGATTCTGATCATCTTCTTTTTCTTCCAAAATCACCTTGATTGCAGTTACTTTGTCAAAGGTGGTTGAGATGAATGGTCCAGTGATTTCGGTGGCACCAGGAAGTGGTTCAAAATCTTCTGATCCTGGACGTTGTACAAGAATTGTGATTTTCTTTGCATTACCGCTCACATCAACCTTGGTCAGCTCTACTCCTTCAGGGTCATCAGTCAATTTAACTGTGATGCTGGGTTTCGGGTCAGTGGATTCAGTTGGTGCTGGTACACTCCATCCAGGGCCTTCAGGTCTAGCATCACTTACAGGAGAGTTTGGTGTGTCTGGTGTCCCACTAATGTACTCATTAGGGATGAGGCTTTTATCATTCATACCCTCAGAAGACTCACATCGAACTGCAATAAATTAAATCAATTTTAGCAATTTATAGTACACATACATCTTCAAAGTTTTTTGTGGTGCAAAGTTTCCTATAAAATTGGAAAATAAAGATAAAATTAAATTATTTTCAAACATAATGATGAAGCCACTTTTCAATTAGAAAAATTCATTGAATCTGTTGAAATTAGTTTACATAGTATGAATCAAAGAACACATCTTTAATCTGAAGCAATCGTCAAATGTAAGGGACATATTAAAACAGAATCGATAATTTCAAAATGTCTATTTAGTTTATAATGCATGTCATTATAAATCAAAGCTTGATTTTGAGTTCAGTTTGCAAACTGCTATTTAATCTAAATTTTTAATAACATAATAAAGGTTTTGCCTATGTAATAGTTATAAGTGATATCCATCTGTTTAAAATTCTTCACTGACATCACAAGAGAAATAGAAATGAGACATAAACCTCTTGCTAATCATGGACGTCATCACATTCTGTTGTGCAAAAATGCAGTTCATAAAAGCAGCAAATGTACAACAAGTTTTATTTTCATTATAACCCTTTTCTCGATATATTACAACATGAACAGCAATTCAATATCTATTTTAGAATCAATAACTTATACACCATCAATTCCATTCTATAAACTTTTGTACAGTGTGATTTTTTCTTAAAAATTTAAAGCATTTTGTGTATAATTTCATTTTTAAATTTAAAAAATAATATGCTTAGAATAGATATTTTAAAAATAAAATGAATATTTAAAAAAATAATAAAAAAATTATGTCGTGGGATTTGATATGTAAAAAAAGTTTCTGTTGTGGGATTTGATATGTAATTGCGTAAAAATTAATGCATTAACCATGAAATATATGTTTGGTAAAAATATTTATGCAATTATCAAAAATATAAATCCACTTACTTAGTGTGGCAGTAGTCTTTATTTAAAATTTTATCATTATTAATCATTAGTAATTTAGTCATTCTGAACAAAATACTAGGAAATTCTTCTTTTCATTGTTTCTATAAAGTAGCAGCATAATAAAGTTAAAATTTGATGATTTAAATACAAAGAATTATCATTCATGCATCAAGCCTGAAAAGGGTGGGGTTTGTGTGGTGGTGTTATATAGCTATATTTAATTCTTAATTAATATATACAAAAATTAGCATCTAATATCATAAATATAGCTATTTTGTTCATCTGAGTAATGTGTTAATTATATACCAAATGATCAGTCAATGAGTGATACAACAGGTTTATCCATGACAGGGATAATAATTATACATTAGAAATGATGAAATCATTTTCATTATATTATTTCAAAATGTAATGATGAAAACCACTTTTCAATTAGAAAAATCAAAACTATTTAAATTAGCTTACATAGCATAAATCAAAGAAAAAACTTTAATCTTTAGCAGTTTTTCAATGTAAGGAAGATATTAACACAGATCTGATATAAGCAATAATAAAACACAAGAAATTTCAAAATATCTATTTCATTTACCATATATGTCATTGTAAATTAAGGCTTGATTTTAAGTTCAGTTTATGAAGGTTTGGGGGAAAAGAGGAAGGAGGCTAATCGGGCGATAATTGAGTGGGTCATTTCTTTCATCAGAATTTTTGAAAATTGTTACCACAGAAGCAGTTTTCCAAGTTCGGGAAAGCAAGATTCGGTAATTTGTTGAAGAGTTTGGAGAGAACGGGGGTAACCTCAGAGGAGCATGTTTTAAATAGTATACCAGAGATGAGATCAGGCCCATACGCCTTTGAGGCGTCTAGTTTTTTTTTATGATATTATGAATATGAGAAAGGGTGATTTTCAGATCATCTTCTATTAACAAAGGGAAATTTGGAAGGGAGTGGTTTGTTAAGCTTAAAGTGGAGTTGGAAGCAAACAACCGGGCAAGCAGATTAGCTTTTTCAGTTGCAGTGCAGACAACATAATGGTTGTTGGATAGTGGGGTAATTGTTGATTGCCCATTACTTCCAAAGTCTTATAAATTTTTCAGAAATCGCGAGTTTCTAATTTCTTCACGTCAATGTATTTCATGTTGATTTCTGTGTGCCTCCTCTTGGCTGTATCTATAACAGGCTTGCAATTATTTCAAGCTACTATAAAATTTTGTATATTCATATTGAACTTATGTCAGATAAATCTGCAGAATGTATACTTCTTTTGAGAAATGGCTGCTGTACAAGTAGAGGAGTTGGGGAGAGTTAGAGTTTGCTATAAGACTTCTGTATGGAAACATATGCTTAAATTGTGGTTAACCAGAAAATAATACAGAGCAACTTGTTTATTTAAATTTAATTGATATTCCAAATAAGCAAATTGCTCTGCCCACACTGTAAAATCTATGAGCCTACAGTCTGTGACAGATCTAATGAAGAATAATTTCAGATAAATAGAAAGAACAAAACCTGAATTATTACTAATGAACGAGAATAATCTGATAAACTGAAAATTTCATTGACACCCACTACAACTTCTATATGATGATAATGAGGACATTTTTGTCTTCAACAAATTTTAAATTGGATTTAATAAAAGAAAATAAATTTGAGATTCTATCACAAATTAAAAACAGATATTCAGTTTATATTGTCTGCTTTTGCCCAATATGAAACTATATTTTGAATTCAATTTGCAAAAAAACATTAAAAGAAATTATTTTAAAAATGAATAACTATAAAATTTTTATTCCATAAATAAATAATAAATGACAATGAATGGACTAAAAGTCAAGATCTTTTTTAGAATCAAGACTTGTTTAGATAGATCCCTTTATCTGAAATCTTAAAAATTTATTTATGTTTGAAAACATGTTGTGTATAGTCTGCCTTTATAATCGTTCCATACAAATTTTGAATGAAATAATTATTTAAAAAATAAACAAAAAATTAATTTAAGTGCATTTGATCAGAAAATGTTCAAAGAATATTAAAAAATCACAAAAGAGTGTTTGCTGGAAACGTTTTCAAATGTCGTCAAATATACATCCTCTTACCTGTTGTGGTAGTCTTCTTTGTAGATGTTGTTATTGGAGATGCTGAAAATAAATATATATAGTTACAGTAGCAGTATTATTGGAGAAAATGTTGAAAACTTTATTATTTATTAGTCATTCTATATCAAATGTTGTATAATGTTTCTGGGAATACCTAAACATCTATATCGTTTGTGAGTAACGTTTGGTAATTTTCGGTTTGGAGAATGATGAGTAGAATAACAAATAAGATAAAAATTTTGAATAGTAAAAGTTATCTGTAAATAATTTCTGATGACAGAAATAACATTTATTTGTAGAATTAGTACAAATTGACTAAAAGAATTTTAAAGATTATTAAATGTCCTTACTTGGCAAATGGAAACATGCTTCAATATCCAACCATACTTTGTAGTTTGGATTCTGATCATCTTCTTTTTCTTCCAAAATCACCTTGATTGCTGTTACTGTGTCAAATGTGGTTGAGATGAATGGTCCAGTAATTTCAGTGGCACCAGGAAGTGGTTTGAAATTGTCAGATTCTGGACGTTTTACAAGAATTGTGACTTTCTTTGAATTCCCACTCACATCAACCTTGATCAGCTCTACTCCTTCAGGGTCATTGGTCAGTTTAACTGTGATGCTGGGTTTTAGGTCATTGGGTTTAGTTGGTGCTGGTACAATCCATCCATCTTCTCCAGGTCTGATATCACTTACAAGAGAGTTTGGTGTGAATGGTGTTCCAGTAATGAAGTTATCAGGAATGAGGGTTTCATCATTCATACCATTTATCGACTCACAACGAACTGCAATTTGAAGAAAAATAGAGAAATTAAATTATGTGAAAATAATAAATCATCAATATATCTATGGAAATAAACCTATATATTTTTTATCTTTGTATAATATTTCATAAACAAGAAAATGTCTAAATGTCACTTGGATAATTAATACTTTTGCATATTACATTGTCTTAATAATTTGAAAAATAATTCTTACATATAATACTGTGCATGCTATTTATTTTAAACTATTTTGTTAATATATGAATATTTACATTATTAATCAAATAGTTTCTTACCTGATGTTGTTGATGTGGGTCCTGATGTTGTTGAAGTAGGTCTTGATGTTGTGGTGGTTTTAGGGGTCACTGTTACGTGAATAAAAAGAAAAAGAAAATATATGTTGTATTTTATTGAAAGATATTTTACATTTTTTTTTTTACAAGGTGGTCACCACTTATCAAGGCCCGGAAGCCACTCAGGGATAAGGGTTATTGCAAGTACAGTACGTTAGTGTGGAGATTTAATGAAGTGTTTACTTAAGAGGGCGGTTCATTAGGAATTTGTTAACGTTGGACTTGAACACATCCAAGTTGTAGTCAGGTGGGAAGCAGGCAGACGGAACAGAGTTCCACAGGCGTGCAGTTCTAAGAAAGAAGCTTTGTTTATGGAATCCACGTTTTGATTTAGGCATAGATAAAGAGTGGGGGAAATTTTTCACAGTGGATTCAGCTAGACGGGTGTTTTTCGTGAAAGATTGGCAAGGGAGGACCAGAGATTGGAGTTCATACGAGCACCTGCCATGGAAATAAAGATAAAACAAGGATAGGCTTGCAACGTCTCTTCTGTGGGAGAGAGGTTGCAGGGTAGAGAAAAGGGCATCCCCCACTAAGCCACGAAGTCTATTTTGTACTCTGTCAAGGCAGGACAGGCTGTTTTTAGCAGCTCCTGCCCAGATATGGCAGGAGTATTCCATCCTTGGACGTACTTGGCTTTTATATAGATAGAGAATTGCATCAGTAGTGAGATATCTTCTGGAGCGGTAGAAGGATCCCACCATTTTTCCAGCGACCTTGGCAACGGACTTGATGTACGTGTTCCATTTCAGATCAGGAGTAAAGGACAAACCCAGAAGCTTGTCAAAACACGGGGCTTCTCCTAGATGAGAGCCATCCATTTCAATTGATGCCAGATGGGGATCAGAGCATTGATGATGTAAAGATAGGAGTTTGGTTTTAGATGCATTAAAGGTAACCAGCCACGTCTTCCTCCACTGAACCACGCGCTCGAGATCAGAGGAGAGAGAATCAGAGAGAACTTTGTCATTTACAGCCTTTGATGTGTTGCTGTAAATGGTCGTGTCATCAGCATAGATGTCAACGAATGATTTAAGTATGTGTTTAGGGAGGTCATTGATGTAGATCATGAAGAGAGTTGGGCCCAGGATTGACCCTTGAGGGACTCCAGCATTAATACTGTAGGCCTCTGATTTTTGTCCATCGACCACTACTCTTATGAGCCTATCGGAGAGAAATGATTTAATGACTGAGAAAACATTTCCAGTTATACCGTAGCTGGAAATCTTGTGAAGTAGGCCCTTATGCCATACCTTGTATGAGATAAAATAACCGTCAATTAGGAAATAGGGATAGGGAAACTGATATTACATATTAGATACTCTATATTGAATATTGTAGAGTTAATATTACTAATGTGAGAAAGTGTATCTACTGTCTCACATCAGTAATATCAACTCTACAATATTCATGAATAATAAATCATCAATAAATCCATGGACATATATCTACTACAGACACACACAAACATTTTTACCATCGTTGTGTAGTATTACATAGACAAGAAAATGAAGGAGATATATTCGTCTAAATTTTACTTCGCGGTTTGGCTTGATATAGTGAATAGTATCAATATACAAAAGTAGATACTGCAAATTAATATTATTGATAAAAGAATGTGGACACTGCATAATGAGTAGTGCACAGTGGATGTATATATATATATAATTGGGGACTCATCGCGATGCACCTGGAGGAAGCATCACATACCTCTCACAGTGACAAAGTTCATACTATATTGTAGTCTACATTACATTGTAAAGAACCTACTGTTGAGTTTATAAAATTATTTTTATCTATAATATCTTGCATTACAGTTTAAAATGCAAAAGTCATATATCATGCTTTAATTATGGATTTCGAATGCAGCCTTGCCATATCAAGGAACCCACTGTTGATTTTATATGCTTGGCAGTACTTAAAACTTAAATGCTTATAATGGCTTGCATGTAAGTGATGATAATGGCTCGCACTTAAATTTAAAATGAAAAAGTCAAGTATCACTGTAAAATTGTGCTTTAAGCAGAAACATTCATTTCGAACACACCCCTGTTATATCAAAGAACCTACTGTTGATTTCATATGTTGGGCCTTTCGCATTGTGTACTAATAAAACTTCTCAAATACACTTGTGATGTTAGGCTGTGTAAGATGTTAACTTCTATCAAAATCGCCTCTTCTTTCTTTCATCAGATTATTTCGATTATCGATACTTATCAAATACATTTCTACACAAAACCTATTTAAGAACACTGCCAACTACATAAAGAACCTTTGTGCGAATTTTCATAAAAATCGACCCAGCCGTTTTCGAGTCCTTAGGGAATTAACTCACACATACGCACATACACAGACAAATTCCTTTTATATGATAGTAGAGATAAAGATTAGATTAGGAAGTGTCACTTTGCACTGCCATATTATTGTTTTGTTTTTAGCTTATTTTCTTATTGTTTGTCTAAATTTATTTTCCATAATTTGTGAATCTCAGGAGGTAGTTCAATCGAAGCTACAGGTGTGTAAGCTACTGAAATGTTTATATATATATATATATATATATGCGTATACATAACACTATCAGATAAGAAAAAGAGATCATCATAACAAGACTGACATTAACTGTGGTTATAATGCTAATTGATAACCTAATTTTATTCTGAATTACTGAATGTTTCTAGAGGGGTGTAATTCTATATATGAAGTAAAGTTTTGTTGTTGAGTATTCTTCCATATTTTACCTGTAGTAATAAATGGTGTTGATGTTATCGTTGGAGTTCCAGTTGAAGTGGATCCTGTGGTTGGTCCTACAAGGAAAATAGATTAATATATTAATATACTTTTGTAATAATATGAACATTAAAAAGTACTAAAATGCTTACCAGCATTGTTTGGGAATGAACAGGAAACCTTTGTTTACTTCTAATACATGCCATCACATAGATATATATTTTATCTCAAGGGACATTCATTGTCAAACATAATTAAGTGATGCAAATAATTAAGAAAAAGAAATATTCTATTTGATTATTTACACCGTTTCCCTCCTCTCACCGCTTCTCATCTAATCTTTCCTTCTCTCACATTCTAAAACATTCAAATGAAGCAACTAAAGTTATCAGAGTTTTAGTATTATGTAGAAAAATGAACCATATCTGAACATATGTATTTATTACATGCACAAGAGTACAATAATAGGTTTTATAATTCAAGAATGATTTCTTTTTATTTTAATTACTTGGGATAATTCATATCATACTTAGGCTAGAATCTATTTAACTTCAGATGAGATTCTTACATCTACTACCTCTCTGTTTCAGAGTAGACCAGGGAGTAATTGCAACTAATGAACGGTTCTAAAATTTCTCAAATTGTTGTGTTTAAGAGTCTTATTTTTGTGCTAGTCCATATCATAAATTAAACCGTTATCTGAAATCTTAAAGAAAGGTGCTTGTTTTTATTTTCTTTAGAAACATTTGAGAATAATCTGATTTTATTCTTTTTATGCCAAAAACTTACTTTGGTTAAATAATTATTAAAGAAAAAAATAAAAGAAAGTATGAACACATCATTAATAATTTTCATTAAATGTAAATCCACTTACCTGTTGTGGTAGTTTTCTTTGTAGATGCTGAAAATGAAAACATAACTATAATAGCAGAATTTGTTGCAGAAATTGTTCAAAATGTTATTATTTATTAGTCATTCTAAGCTAAATCCTACATCAAATCTATTCCCATTCGTTAAGGATATTACTACGATGTTTAAAGCATATTTTTCACTTCATAGCACATGCATTATTATATCATTATAAATTATAGAGTATTATATCATTATAAACTATAAAGTCTGGCTATAATAATTACTGTATTAGTCTAAATAACCACATTTTACCTCTCAGAATGTTATGGATTATATATCCAATGTAGGTTCCTAGCTTGTCTTCCATTTTCTGCTCTTCTCTATATTGTTATGTGTGTTCTCCATTATAACAGACTTTTATCTGGTACATCTATATTCAAAGTCTAATGCTTCATAATTTGACTCTTCAAATGAACACTGATAATCTTCCAACATATTTTCGTGTTTATTTACACTATTATTTATGGTATCACCAGTATTTTGACTTAACATCTCTTCATATTCTTGATCAGATCTTAATTGGTTTTCATGGTCAATATTGTTATTACCTTTTATGCCTATCAATGTTGTATTATGCCGTTTTTGCATTATGGAAATCGCTATTTAGGGTTCAACTTCTCCATTTCTCATTTGGCTAAGGCATAGTTTATAGGGCTCTTATCTGTTTACTCATTAATGCAGACGGACTTTATAATTTATCGGCATTCTGTAACTAAATAACAGACATGCTAGGAAAGTTTTAATGTTCTCTTCTTGAAAAAAAAATGTTTTTAATCACAGTTTTTTGTCTGTACCATCCGCTCTGCGATTCCATTTGATTGCAGATAGTAAAGGGGTGTTTTATATGGGATGTATCTAATACTCCTTAATCATGAATATGGACTTTCATCACAAAATTTGGGAGCATTATGGCACACTTACAAATAATATTGGCAATATTTGTTTTACAGCACTAGTATTTTTTTACTTTGAAGATTTTTAGGCTAAAAGGAAGTTGATTGATATCAAATAATCTCAAGTCCTATGAATTCTGGTTCTGAATTCAGGATCATAGTTCTGTATAATTTATTCTTGCAAAAATTCTTTATTTTCACACATTTGGGACATTTGCGTATAATTTTACTCATTATAGGTATATATGTTTAGTCACAAAGTTTCAGAATTTAAACGTTTCTGTGTAGCAGTTATTTCATAGGGTATATATCATCGTTCATGATTTTTTTTTTTATTATTTTCTATATAGTTCTTGTAGCATTACCAAATCTTTATTTTAAATGATCCCTTTTTCTATTATACATTTGGATCACATTTTTTCTTTTGTATGGCCGTTTCACTTTTGAACAATTACTCTTTATTGTTACTTTATTGTAAAAAATATTCGGTTTACGATTGGATCTTGTAACATCTCCACACTTAGCTTATTCATGAGGAATGCATTAGTTTCTATCCTATGCAAAAATTCATCTTTGACTCTTTTCAGTACTTTGTTATTTTTTCCTTTTTAATCTGAAGCTTTGATTAGGCATCAAAATGTGATATGATATTTCCTTTTACATATTTAATATCAAAATCAAAAGCCATTAACTTTATAGTCTATCTTAATACTTGGATAATCCTATCATTCAGAACTTTCATTAAACTAAGCACAAAACACATAAAGTAAGAATATAATACAATATTATAAAAGTATATATATATATATATATATATATAAATATATATATATATATATATATATATATATATATAAACACGTATACATATATATTGTATAAATGAAAGGTGAATCTGCATAACTCATTCCACTTTTATATGTTTTAATTTTCTTCAGTTTGTGTCTATCCGTTATACCGCTACATTGTATTGTCTTCTATAAATTACCTTGCTATATAAATTAGTTAATCAGAGAATTGATTCTATTTTCTATTATAAGCGAGGAGAGATATAAAATATTTTCTGCATTAAATTTTAATTTGGTGAACTACTAAGTTAGTCTCTTGAAATTTGATATCTAAAGAATATTAATTTTTTACAATTAAAATTATGTTTGTTTATACTCATTCCTGATGTTCTTCGTTTATTTAATGAATGCTTGTTTTTTGTTCCAGTTTCTCATTGGTTGCTCCCAAATATCATCTTGATTATATTAACATGTTTATGATTGCTTTTTCTGATGGATCCTTTATTGTCTGTTGAAAAATCGAACCGGCTCAATATGGTAAATGAACCTATCCAAGCAACCCTATAGGACTATTGCTGTGGTTTCATTAATCTAGTCACCAATTTAAATTTAATGCTACGCATTTTTCAGGGCAGTTTTCATAAGAAACAGCTTTGCTACTGAATAAGTTATGTTTTTAATGTTTGGAGTAGGATATACATCCAAATAAATCTTATGATTTACACCAATTTTATAATCGTTGCAAATTTTAAAATCACCATTCGAATTCCTTATAAGAACTCTGGATAAAGCATGCTTACTTTCACCAGAAAGGACCTTTTGGAGAATACCTTCTACCATTTAAATAGTTAACTATTTTAAATTGCAGATGAATAAGGAGCCTTTGAAATATGATGAATTGCTATATCTTTTTAAAGTTTAGTGAGTTTATATGATATTGATATTAAATAAACCGGTTTATATTAGACCATGATTTTGATAACCATGACAGTAACAGCTTCAAATGTGGATTTTGTTTCAAAACTGCCTTTAAAGGATTTAGTGTTCTCATATAAGTTACATCCAATTATTTTAATAAATCTTTTTGCAATTATAGTTTAGAAAAGCCATTCTCAAAATTACTGTTACCTCACTTCCAGTATCTATTTGCATTTTTAAGATTACGCTATTCACTTTAAATTCCTTGAAAATATTTTCTTTATGCTTTTCTGCTGCAAAAATATTGGTTAGATTCTTTAGATGGGTGTCTATTATTTTAATAGTTTTTGCATTAAATTGCCATTTACATAAGGCTTGAAAGTGATTTTTCTT